>NC_057805.1:91884235-91893929 GCF_018294505.1 Triticum aestivum
GCCGCCGGCCGGCCCCGCCTTCACCGCCGCCGGTCTCCCCGCCGGACCCCGCCGCCGGCGCACCACCGCCTCCTTCCCCGGGCCGCCGTGCCTCCTCTCCCTCCTTCCCCGTCGCCGGCCAGGAGCTTCCGTCGCCGGTCAGGGGCACAGGCCCGATCCGATCTGGTACCCTCGTGCCCGTTGACTTCCTCTCGAGCCCCCTCTTTTCTTCCAAGTCTGGAAATCTTATCAGTATCTTGCTCTGTTCCTGATGCTATAACTTTGTGCATGTAGCTCCGATTTGCGCGTATAATATGTCGAATTGTTCACCTCGTGATGCTTTTCATTTTGTTCAATTGCACCATTTTCATTAGAGGTCATCTTGATGCCCAAAGCTTCATTGGAAGAGGGCTAGTTGCTGTTATTCTCTGGTTCTTGACAGAACTTGGAGATTTGTCATTTTCGTATCATTTATTCTGTGCATCTTTTGAGCATGAGCTCTACATGTGTTTTGAAGTATGCCATGCCATCTTTCCAGTGGTGTAGTCCATGTATTTTTGTGATCTCTGTGGTGACTAGCACAAGCATGCAAAGTAGGCCCCGTAATATTTCTGATTTCAGGACTAAGTCCTTGTCTGCTGTAATTTTGTTGCCATGTAAACTTGATGCTACAGAGAGATCCATGCATATTTTGGAGATGTTCAGTAAGGATATTTTGTAGCTATAGTTGTAATAGATCCATTCCTGCAATTGTTTGCAATTATGGAGTGCCATAGCATGACTCAATCTTGCTCTACTTTTGCTATAAAATATTTCTGGCAGATTCTTAACATGACATGCATTTTCGCCAAGCTTATTGTAGTTGATCCATACATGCTATGCAATTGTTCTTGGCACGGTTAGCTTCATAAACATGCCATCTTGCTGTAGGTATACTTGGTTTGTCATGCATTGCTCTGTAGTGAGTGCATCAAGCTCACAAAGAGGCCTACATATTAATATTTCTGCAATGTTCTGATTTCTGCTAAGTCTGAAACCTGATAACGAAACTTGCTATGTTTACATGCTTGCCATCATATCTTCTGGTCCTTTTTGGCTTATGGTCATTAAGGGACTTTTGTCATGTGAATTTAGTAGAACACTACCATGCCTTGTTTTGCTATGTTAAGTTCCTGTAGCATGTTGATTTTGTGCTCTGAACATTGCTACCTGATGCTGATTTCTGCCATGTCCAGTTTTTCACTAAGTCTGTGAACCTGTAATCTTTTGCACTTTTGCCATGCTTGTTTGAGCTTGATATTTTGTGAACTAGCCGTAGCTCAGTGTTCATTTTTTGTCAAGCATCTCCTGCAGATTACTAACATGTGCTTTGTTGCTATGTTGGGGTGCTGTAGCATTGTTACTTGTTGCATTTTAAGTGCTATCTTGCTGTATATCGCAGATTAGTGTCATTCTTGTTTTGCTCGCCATTTGCAAACCGTGCATCCGATTCCGGTGATCTTTATATCGATTTCGACCAAAATCATCTCATCTTTCCAGTGGAATGCTTGGTTTGCCAAGTTACTGCCATGTTCATCATTTTCCTTCCGGAGCACGCATATGCATCGCATATCATATCTTGCATATCATACATGTTTTGCATCATGTTGCTTGTGCATTTCTCGTTGTTGATTGTGGTTCCGTTTGTTGTGTTCTTGTCTTGGGTAGAGCCAGGAGACGAGTTCGTGAACGAGGAACCTGTCGAGTACGCTTACGAGGATCAAGCTTTCGACAGCTCTGAGAATCTTGCAGGCAAGATGACCACCCCTCGAAATCACTTCTATCTTTGCTATGCTAGTTGTTCGCTCTATTGCCATGCTCGCTACCTATCACTTGCTATATCATGTCTCCTATTTTAGCCATGTCAGCCTCTAACCACCTGTTCCTAGCAAACCGTTGTTTGGCTAAGTTACCGCTTTTGCTCAGCCCCTCTTATAGCGTTGCTAGTTGTAGGTGAAGTTGAAGTTTGTTCCATGTAGGAACATGGATATGTTGGGATATCACAATATCTCTTATTTAATTAATGCATCTATATATTTGGTAAAGGGTGGAAGGCTCGGCCTTATGCCTGGTGTTTTGTTCCACTCTTGCCGCCCTAGTTACTGTTAAACCGGGATTATGTTCCTTGAGTTTGCGTTCCTTACACGGTCGGGTGATTTATGGGTCCCCCTTGACAGTTCGCCTTGAATAAAACTCCTCCAGCAAGGCCCAACCTTGATTTTACCATTTGTGACCTATACCTTTTTCCCCCGGGTTTCTAGAGCCCGAGGGTCATCTTTATTTTAAACCCCGGGCCAGTGCTCCTCTGAGTATTGGTCCAAACTGTCAGTCGCCGGTGGCCACCAGGGGCAACTCTGGGCTGGCCTATCAGAAGTTTGGACAATCCGGTGTGCCCTGAGAACGAGATATGTGCAGCTCCTATCGGGATTTGTCGGCACATTCGGGAGGCTTTGCTGGTCTTGTTTTACCATTGTCGAGATGTCTTGTAAACCGGGATTCCAAGACTGATCGGGTCTTTCCGGGAGAAGGTTTATCCTTCGTTGACCGTGAGAGCTTATGATGGGCTAAGTTGGGACACCCCTGCAGGGTATTATCTTTCGAAAGCCGTGCCCGCGGTTATGAGGCAGATGGGAATTTGTTAATGTCCGGTTGTAGATAACTTGTCACTTGACCCAATTAAAATACATCAGTGCGTGTGTAACCGTGATGGTCTCTTCTCGGCGGAGTCCGGGAAGTGAACACGGTCTGAGTTATGTATGACATAAGTAGGTGTTCAGGATCACTTCTTGGTCATTTCTAGATGACGTCCGTTCCGTTGCTTCTCTTCTCGCTCTCATTTGCGCAAGTTAGCCACCATATATGCTTTTGCCGCTGCAGCTCCACCTCTTTGCACCATCCTTTCCTACAAGCTTAAATAGTCTTGATCTCGCGGGTGTGAGATTGCTGAGTCCCCGTGACTCACAGATTCTACCAAAACAGTTGCAGGTGCCGACGATGCCAGTGCAGATGATGGCGTCGATCTCAAGTGGGAGTTCGACGAGGAACGTGGTCGTTACTATGTGTCTTTTCCTGATGATGAGTAGTGGAGTCCAGTTGGGACGATCGGGGATCTAACATTTGGGGTTGTCTTATTTTCATCTGGATTTTGACCGTAGTCGGTCTATATGATTGTATTTTGGATGATGTATGAATGATATTTATGTATTGTGTGAAGTGGCGATTGTAAGCCAACTCTTTATCCCATTCTTGTTCATTACATGGGATTGTGTGAAGATGACCCTTCTTGCGACAAGACCACTATGCGGTTATGCCTCTAAGTCGTGCCTCGACACGTGGGAGATATAGCCGCATCGTGGGCGTTACAAGTTGGTAATCAGAGCCATCCCCGACTTAGGAGCCCCCTGCTTGATCGAATCGCTGGCGTTGTTGAGTCTAGAACAAAAATGTTTTGAGTCTTAGGATTATATATATCGGAGAGTAGGATTTTTTTTACTCCTCAGTCCCTTCGTCGCTCTGGTGAGGTCTCCTGACGTAGAAGTTTTGACTACTCTCTCCTCAAATTTCACTAATTTTTTTTAGGATCACGCGGGTATCTTGGAATCGTTCCGATCGATTTGTGACGAGAACATTGTTCTTGGTGCCTCCTGTCATTTAGGGGTTGTGGCAGTGTCCCGGGGAGTTGAGCTCCGAGGTGTTGTCGTCACAATTTTATCGTTGCAGTTCTGGAATACCTGAGTTTCGCCGACATCGAAATCTCTTTTATGCAGTTGTTGGTGAGATCACCTCGACGCCACCCAGTACTGGGGCGGGAGTTCGGGAGTATTCCATAACTTGTATAACTGATGTTTTTCGAAGGTTGAGGTAAACGATTTCCGAAGGTTTCTTGGTTATGTGTTGACGGATGGATACAGCTGGATCTAGGGATTGCTAGTTTGGGTGATATATATTTGTGTCCCCTGTATCCCCTACACCAGATTGCATAACCAGAAAGTTTCGGGAGTTTATAAGTGGGAATTCTAGTAGCCTTAGGATATCTTTCCGACAGACGCATGATATGAGATTGGGGTTCGACGTCTAGTGGTCCGCCTGTATACGGTTGATTTTACAGTGGTCTCGTTGTGTCTTAAAGAGTCCATGGCTTTGCCGACTCGGGGACGCTTCGTATGTCATGTGCACAGCCTTGTACATGATGGTGCTGTACGATTGAGCCCGTGTGGGCCCCACCACGAAAACTTCGGACGAAACCTCTATCATATGTTTGTTCCGGCTTATTCTGCAAGCCAATACTTTGTTTTATTTTGTATTGTGGCATTCGAGTTGCTTCGAATTCATTTGTTCATTCCATATCTTTTTCAAGTGGCTTCTCAACTTATGGAAGTGTGATGTTTTACTATGGAATTCATTCGTTCATCTTCGTTCGAATGTCTATTGTGAAGACTATATGTTGCAATTTCTATCCGTTGATTCTACTTATCTATTTGAATATCAAGATGCTAACGGATGTCACCCTCTTCAAGATGGCTCCGCCAACGCGTCAGAATCCGGATCGCAATGAAGGGAGTCAAGCGAACCCTCCGCCACCACCTCCACCTCCGGAGGCATGGCAGGCAATCATGGCAGCCACCAACGCCAATGCTCAGATGATTCTGCAACTCTTGCAAGAACGTACTCAGGGGCAAGGCAATCAGGGCAATCAAGGTCAAGGCAACAATCAGTTCCACTTTGCCACTCTCAACCAGTTTCTCGCAAATCAGCCCAAGTCTTTCAGCTACTGTGCCGAGGCCACGGATGCCGATGATTGGCTCGTGGACATCAACAAGCATTTTGAATGTAGCAATGTCAGGCCTGAGGACTTTGTCAAGTTCGCTTCTTTCCAGCTCAAGGACCAAGCTGCTGATTGGTATCAACAATACAAAGATTCCAGAGGAGGTCGTGTGATTACTTGGACTGACTTCTGTCGGGACTTCAAAGCGCACCACATTCCACAAAGTGTTGTTGAGAGCAAGCGTGAGGAGTTCCGCAATCTCAAGCAAGGAAACATGTCTGTGTATCAATACAACATTCAGTTTCAGAAACTTGCTCGCTTCGCTAAACAAGACGTTCCTGATGAGAAGAGCATGATCTATCACTTCAGAGGTGGCCTTAAAGAGGATCTGCAGTTAGCTCTCGTTCTTGTTGAGCCTACTCACTTTGATCAATTCTATAATATGGCACTGAAGCAAGAGGCTGCTCAGCTCAAGTGTGAGGCTTCTAAGAAGAGAGTCAGAGACGCAGTTCAGTCTTCTTCTTCCTCACTTGTGACAGCTAAGCAACAGAAGTCCTGGTTGCCTCCTCCTCCTCCATTTCGTCAGCCTTACCAGCAGAAGAACAAAGGTGGCCATGGTTCTAACAACTCTTCCAACTCTGGCTATCAGAACAAGTCTCAGAATCAAGCTCCAAAGTCCAATGCTCCTTATCACCGTCCACTCTCAGAGGTGACTTGCAACAAATGTCAGCAGAAAGGTCACTATGCTAACAAGTGCTTCAACCAGAGGCGTCTTCCTCCTCCTCCTCCTGTCAGATCTTCCAGCAATGCAGTGGTCAAGCATAATCCAAAGTTTGCAAAGGTGAACATGATGAATGCAGCTCAAGCGGAGGAATCTACTGATGTGATAATGGGTAATCTTCCTGTTAATGATATTCCTGCAAAAGTTCTTTTTGATACTGGTGCATCGCTTTCTTTCATATCAAGACCTTTTGCATCCAAGCATGAATTACATTTCCAAGGATTGCCTAGGCCGTTAGCAGTTGTCTCTCCGGGCAAATGCATGAATGCAAGTTCCATGGTTCCGAATGTTACCATCAAGATGGGCGACTATGCATTTCAGTCTTCTCCAATTGTTCTTGGTGACTCGGATATTGATCTTATTCTCGGGATGGACTGGCTTTCTAAGCACAAGGCTCAACTTGATTGTGCTGCCAGGGAAATTCAATTGACACACTCGTCTGAGGATGTGATTGTTTTTGCCGCTCGTGATGAAACCATTCGGTTTTTCTCTCTCAATGAGAAGGGCGAATTGGATGCCATCTCTCAAATTCCAGTCGTTTGCGAGTATCAAGATGTCTTTCCAGAAGAGCTTCCGGGTATGCCTCCGCACCGGCCAGTTGAGTTCGTTATCGAACTAGAGCCTGGTACTGTACCCGTTTGCAAGCGTCCATACAAGCTTGGACCTAACGAGCTGAAGGAATTGAAGAAGCAACTCGATGAACAAGAACGTCTGGGTTTGATCAGACCGAGTTCTTCTCCATGGGGTTGTGGTGTTCTTTTTGTCAAGAAGAAGGATGGCACGGACCGACTTTGTGTCGACTACCGTCCATTGAACAAGAAGACAATCAAGAACAAGTATCCACTTCCCAACATCAATGAGCTATTTGAGCAACTCAAAGGTGCTAAAGTATTCTCGAAGCTTGACCTTCATATGGGTTATCATCAGATTGGCATTCGTGAAGAAGATATTCCCAAGACAGCATTCAGAACAAGCTTTGGTTCTTATGAATATACTGTCGTGTCTTTCGGCCTTGTCAATGCTCCTCCGGTGTTCTCTCGGATGATGAATTTCATCTTCAACCCCTATACCAATGAATTCGTTCTGGTGTATCTCGATGATATCTTGGTCTTCTCCAAGAATAAGCAGGATCATGCCAAACATTTGTGATTGGTGCTCGACAAGCTCAGAGAGTATCAATTCTATGCGAAGTTCTCCAAATGTGAGTTTTGGCTCGATGAAGTTCTTTTCCTTGGTCACATCATCTCTGCCAAAGGCATCGCTGTTAACCTCGAGAAGGTGTCCGCAGTTCTGGATTGGGAACCTCCTCAAAATGTCAAGCAGCTCCGCAGTTTTCTAGGTCTTGCAAGCTATTGCCGAAGATTCGTTGAGAATTTCTCCAAGATTGCAAAGCTTCTTTCTAATCTCCTTCAGAAGCATGTGAAGTATGTCTGGTCTCCTGAGTGTGACGTTGCTTTCAACATTCTCAAAGAGAAACTAGTCACAGCTCCTGTCTTGACTCCTCCTGATGAATCCAAGCCGTATGAAATTTTCTGTGATGCTTCTCTCCAAGGTCTCGGTGCTGTGTTAATGCAAGAGAAGAAAGTTGTGGCTTATACTTCTCGGCAGTTGAAGCCCAACGAGAAGAACTACCCCACTCATGATCTTGAGTTGGCGGCAGTTGTCCATGCATTAGTTACGTGGAGACATCTCTTGTTGGGAAGACAAGTGGACATTTTCACCGATCACAAGAGTCTCAAGTATATCTTCACGCAGCCCAACCTCAACCTCAGGCAGACTCAATGGGTCGAGATGATTCAAGAGTACAATCCGAGTATCGAATATACTCCAGGCAAAGCAAATGTCATTGAAGATGCCTTAAGCAGGAAAGCTTATTGCAACAGCCTAATTCTCAAACCTTTCCAACCGGATCTTTGTGAAGCTTTCCGCAAGCTGAATCTCCAAGTTGTTCCTCAAGGCTTTCTTGCCAACCTCATAGTATCTCCTACTTTGGAAGATCAAATTCGTGAGGCACAACTCCTTGATGCCATGGTGAAGAAGGTGAAACGTGATATCGACAAGGGTCTTTCCAAATACAAGTGCTATCGCATTGATGACAGAGACACTTTGTTCTTCGAGGACCGGATTGTGGTTCCGAAAGGTGATCTAAGGAAAGTCATAATGAACGAGGCGCACAATTCTCTCCTTTCCATTCATCCTGGAAGTACGAAGATGTATCATGACCTCAAGCAGTCGTATTGGTGGACTCGAATGAAGCGAGAAATTGCTCAATTCGTGAATGAATGTGATGTCTGCCGAAGAGTGAAAGCAGAACACCAACGACCAGCTGGTCTCCTCCAACCTCTTGCTATCCCAGAGTGGAAGTTTGATCATATCGAAATGGACTTCGTGACTGGATTTCCAAGGTCCAAGCGCGGAAATGATGCTATCTTTGTTGTCATCGACAAGCTCTCTAAAGTGGCTCATTTCCTTCCAATCAAAGAATCCATCACAGCAGCTCAGCTGGCAGAGCTTTACACCTCCAGAATTGTCTCCTTGCACGGCATTCCACAATTGATTTCTTTTGATCGTGGAAGCATCTTCACCTCTAAGTTCCGGGACTCCTTCCAGAAGGCCATGGGCACAAACATTCGCTTCAGCACAACATTTCACCCTCAAACTAGTGGCCAAGTCGAGCGAGTCAATCAAATTCTTGAAGATATGCTCAGGGCTTGTGTCATTTCCTTTGGCATGAAATGGGAAGATTGTCTCCCTTATGCTGAATTCTCCTACAACAACAGCTTCCAAGCGAGTTCGGGTAAGGCCCCATTCGAGATTCTCCATGGCAGAAAGTGCCGTACTCCTCTCAATTGGTCAGAGACTGGTGAACGCCAACTTCTTGGCAATGACTTAATCACTGAAGCTGAAGAAATGTGTAAAGTCATCCGTGATAATCTCAAAGCTGCGCAATCGCGTCAGAAGAGTTACTATGATAGTAAGCATCGTGATTTGGCTTTCGAGGTCGGAGACCATGTCTACCTCCGCGTCTCTCCAATGAAAGGCACTCGTCGCTTCGGTATCAAAGGGAAGCTTGCCCCTAGATACGTGGGTCCTTTCAAGATTATTGGCAAAAGAGGCGACCTCGCCTATCAACTTGAGCTTCCTTCCAACTTCGCGAACGTGCACGATGTGTTCCACGTGTCACAGCTCCGCAAGTGCTTCAAGACGCCTGAGCGCACTATCGACTTCGAAGAGATTGACCTCCAAGAAGTTTTGTCTTATCATGAGCACCCCGTTGCTATTCTTGAAGAAACTGAGCGCAAGACTCGCAACAAGTCTATCAAATTCCTGAAAGTGAAGTGGTCGCACCATTCCGACCGGGAAGCCACCTGGGAACGCGAGGACCATCTCCGTTCCGAATATCCGGAGTTCTTTCAGTCCTAGATCTCGGGACGAGATCCTCTCGTAGTGGTGGAGTGTTGTAACACCCCGCATGTAACTTGCCATATTTGTAACTCCGACTCTTGCCATTTTCGGCTATGTGATATGTTTTTCCCTCCGTTGTCGGGTTTTGTTTTTCGTTTTGTATTTTGCCATGTCATGCATTTTCATATCATGTCATCATGTGCATTGCATTCGCATACGTGTTCGTCTCATGCATCCGAGCATTTTCCCCGTTGTCCGTTTTCCAATCCGGCGCTCCTATCTCCTCCGGTGCACCCCTCTTGTTTTCTTTCGTGTGCGTGTGTCAAACTTTCTCGGAATGGACCGAGGCTTGTCATGTGGTCTTATTACACCACCCGGAGACTACCGGTCAAGTTTCGTTCCATTCGGAGGTCGTTTGGTACTCCAACGGTTAACCGGACATCCGCAAAGTCCATTTGAGTGTCCAGCAAAACCCCCCTCCAAAACCAGCCCAAAACCCACCAAACTCTCTTCCATGCTCTAGGTCGTTCGATCACGATCGTGTGGGCGAAAACCGCACCTCATTTGGAGCCTCCTAGCTCCCTCTACCTATAAATATGTGAGTATCCCGATTTACAAACGCAGTCTAAACCCTAGCTCCTCCCTCCGCGCCGCGCCGGACGCGTCCGCCCGCGCCGGACAACGTCCAACCGCCACCCCTCCGCGAATCACACGCTGCCACGTGT
>NC_057805.1:91894543-92007390 GCF_018294505.1 Triticum aestivum
CGCCGGCCAGGAGCTCCCGTCGCCGGTCAGGGGCACAGGCCCGATCCGATCTGGTACCCTCGTGCCCGTTGACTTCCTCTCGAGCCCCCTCTTTTCTTCCAAGTCTGGAAATCTTATTAGTATCTTGCTCTGTTCCTGATGCTATAACTTTGTGCATGTAGCTCCGATTCGCGCGTATAATATGTCGAATTGTTCACCTCGTGATTCTTTGCATTTTGTTCAATTGCATCATTTTCATTAGAGGTCATCTTGATGCCCAAAGCTTCATTGGAAGAGGGCTAGTTGCTGTTATTCTCTGGTTCTTGACAGAACTTGGAGATTTGTCATTTTTGTATCATTTATTCTGTGCATCTTTTGAGCATGAGCTCTACATGTGTTTTGAAGTATGCCATGCCATCTTTCCAGTGGTGTAGTCCATGTATTTTTGTGATCTCTTTGGTGACTAGCACAAGCATGCAAAGTAGGCCCCGTAATATTTCTGATTTCAGGACTAAGTCCTTGTCTGCTGTAATTTTGTTGCCATGTAAACTTGATGCTACAGAGAGATCCATGCATATTTTGGAGATGTTCAGTAAGGATATTTTGTAGCTATAGTTGTAATTTATCCATTCCTGTAATTGGTTGCAATTATGGAGTGCCATAGGATGACTCAATCTTGCTCTACTCTTGTTATAAAATATTTCTGGCAGATTCTTAACATGACATGCATTTTCGCCAAGCTTATTGTAGTTGATCCATACATGCTATGCAATTGTTCTTTCCACGGTTAGCTTCATAAACATGCCATCTTGCTGTAGGTATACTTGGTTTGTGATGCATTGCTCTGTAGTGAGTGAATCAAGCTCACAAAGGGGCCTACATATTAATATTTCTGCAATGCTCTGATTTCTGCTGTCTGAAACCTGATAACGAAACTTGCTATGTTTACATGCTTGCCATCATATCTTCTGGTCCTTTTTGGCTTATGGTAAGTAAGGGACTTTTGTCATGTGCATTTAGTAGAACACTACCATGCCTTGTGTTGCTATGTTAAGTTCCTGTAGCATGCTGATTTCGTGCTCTGAACATTGCTACCTGATGCTGATTTCTGCCATGTCCAGTTTTTCACTAAGTCTGTGAACCTGTAATCTTTTGCACTTTTGCCATGCTTGTTTGAGCTTGATATGTTGTGAACTAGCCGTAGCTCAGTGTTCATCTTTTGTCAAGCATCTCCTGCAGATTACTACCATATTCTTTGTTGCTATGTTGGGGTGCTGTAGCATTGTTACTTGTTGCATTTTAAGTGTTATCTTGCTGTATATCGCAGATTAGTGTCATTCTTGTTTTGCTCGCCATTTGCAAACCGTGCATCCGATTCCGGTGATATTTATATCGATTTCGACCGAAATCATCTCATCTTTCCAGTGGCATGCTTGGTTTGCCAAGTTACTGCCATGTTCATCATTTTCCTTCCGGAGCACGCATATCATATCTTGCATATCATACATGTTTTGCATCATGTTGCTTGTGCATTTCTCGTTGTTGATTGTGGTTCCGTTTGTTGTGTTCTTGTATTGGGTAGAGCCGGGAGATGAGTTCGTGAACGAGGAACCTGTCGAGTACGCTTACGAGGATCAAGCTTTCGACAGCTCTGAGAATCTTGCAGGCAAGATGACCACCCCTCGAAATCACTTCTATCTTTGCTATGCTAGTTGTTCAATCTATTGCCATGCTCGCTACCTATCACTTGCTATATCATGTCTCCTATTTTAGCCATGTCAGCCTCTAACCACCTGTTCCTAGCAAACCGTTGTTTGGCTAAGTTACCGCTTTTGCTCAGCCCCTCTTATAGCGTTGCTAGTTGCAGGTGAAGTTGAAGTTTGTTCCATGTAGGAACATGGATATGTTGGGATATCACAATATCTCTTATTTAATTAATGCATCTATATATTTGGTAAAGGGTGGAAGGCTCGGCCTTATGCCTGGTGTTTTGTTCCACTCTTGCCGCCCTAGTTACTGTTAAACCGGGATTATGTTCCTTGAGTTTGCGTTCCTTACACGGTCGGGTGATTTATGGGTCCCCCTTGACAGTTCGCCTTGAATAAAACTCCTCCAGCAAGGCCCAACCTTGGTTTTACCATTTGCGACCTATACCTTTTTCCCCCGGGTTTTCTAGAGTCCGAGGGTCATCTTTATTTTAAACCCCGGGCCAGTGCTCCTCTGAGTATTGGTCCAAACTGTCAGTCGCCGGTGGCCACCAGGGGCAACTCTGGGCTGGCCTATCGGAAGCTTGGACAATCCGGTGTGCCCTGAGAACGAGATATGTGCAGCTCCTATCGGGATTTGTCGGCACATTCGGGAGGCTTTGCTGGTCTTGTTTTACCATTGTCGAGATGTCTTGTAAACCGGGATTCCAAGACTGATCGGGTCTTTCCGGGAGAAGGTTTATCCTTCGTTGACCGTGAGAGCTTATGATGGGCTAAGTTGGGACACCCCTGCAGGGTATTATCTTTCGAAAGCCGTGCCCGCGGTTATGAGGCAGATGGGAATTTGTTAATGTCCGGTTGTAGATAACTTGTCACTTGACCCAATTAAAATACATCAGTGCGTGTGTAACCGTGATGGTCTCTTCTCGGCGGAGTCCGGGAAGTGAACACGGTCTGAGTTATGTATGACGTAAGTAGGTGTTCAGGATCACTTCTTGGTCATTGCTAGATGACGTCCGTTCCGTTGCTTCTCTTCTCGCTCTCATTTGCGCAAGTTAGCCACCATATATGCTTTTGCCGCTGCAGCTCCACCTCTTTGCACCATCCTTTCCTACAAGCTTAAATAGTCTTGATCTCGCGGGTGTGAGATTGCTGAGTCCCCGTGACTCATAGATTCTACCAAAACAGTTGCAGGTGCCGACGATGCCAGTGCAGATGATGGCGTCGATCTCAAGTGGGAGTTCGATGAGGAACGTGGTCGTTACTATGTGTCTTTTCCTGATGATCAGTAGTGGAGTCCAGTTGGGACGATCGGGGATCTAACATTTGGGGTTGTCTTATTTTCATCTGGATTTTGACCGTAGTCTGTCTATATGATTGTATTTTGGATGATGTATGAATGATATTTATGTATTGTGTGAAGTGGCGATTGTAAGCCAACTCTTTATCCCATTCTTGTTCATTACATGGGATTGTGTGAAGATGACCCTTCTTGCGACAAGACCACTATGCGGTTATGCCTCTAAGTCGTGCCTCGACACGTGGGAGATATAGCCGCATCGTGGGCATTACAATTGAACAGGAAAAATTCAGGAAGATACTCCCCCTGATTCTTGCAAATTTCGAAGCCGTCACATACCAATTCCAAGAACATATATCTGTAATGTAGAAGTTGGTAGAGACTTCGTGAACAAATCATTCATATGGTTTGACTTGCAAGATATGCAATATAGCGATATTGCTTATTATGTAACCTGTTTGCATCCGGGCAACACAAGAAACATTATCGTTGAGATAATGGTTGGTGGATGTAGCCATGAGGTCTGCTTCGAAGGCTCTTCATGAGAGGGCTACCACACCTAGTAGGAACACTAAGCTTGTCTACGATCTGACATAGTGGGGATCTGATCGATGTATCCAATTATCGATGTTCACATTTATGTGAAACTGAAAAACCAGGACAAGATGTTTGATGCCTTGGAGATATCGAAAGATATTCTTGAGTGCCAACCAATTGTGTTTGGTGGATCCAATGGCATTATGGAACGTTGGGTCCCAATATCTCATTTCCATCATCTCTTGGTCTAAATAGATCTTTCTCTACGTCTAGAGAATGAACTACCATGAGAGTTATGGATGGATAAGATTTGTCCACAATGAATTTCTCCAATATATTATGGATATAGACAACATAGTATACCATAATGTATGAATGAAGGTGCTCAATTTGTAGTAATGAGCGGTAATTTGGTTTACCCAAATCCTTCATTTTAAACTCCGCTATTTAGATGATTACATGTGTTGTCATTGCAGACACACAAACATGGATAATCATCATTGTACGAGTAATCCTTGTGAATAAGGAACTCACTACGTCGGTTGTACCAAATGTACCGACGATAATAATAAGTCATATGGTGACTTATTGATTTTACACGATGTATGTTGCATTTTGTACTTTGATTCCGAATTGAGATTCCATCGGGAATCAGTCATAAATGTCTGAATCTAGTGATCCTCATGGATATGTAATCACTACATCTATCAACTGTAGAGATAGATGATTTTGAACTGCCAATGATATAAGTTATCAAAAAGAGATTCCAGCTCTGGAGAATAGTTGGGTATCTGCGTGAACCCTTGTGCTACAATACTTGCTCTTTGTTTCACCACCTCATTGTTCTCAATTCTGTTTCCAGAAGAAAACTAGTGTAGGTATTGCTTATGAATACCTTCCCATTATCGAGAAAAATCATTTCTACCTAGATTATACCCTTTGCTTGAGTTCAGTCCGAGTGTTGTTCACACTTTGCCATGGCCATGGTCTTTGGATCTGAATCATTTAAAAGGTTTTTGCAATCTAGTTGAGAAATTTATGTCGACAATTGTAGACTTCCGGTTGTATGATTCTCCAGAATCTATATATCAATATATAGTTGATTGAAATATCGTTACCCATAGTGACTGCTCGCGATTTCCCAATGCGATTGAGTCGGGTATTCCGATGTCCCGGTAATTGTGTGCACTATGACCTGGGTTGGTGGAGGTTTCCCATCCACTGGGTGTATACTACCCATTAGGTGTATGTCAACGTGAAATTGACTTGCATTTACTGATTCACACGCCTTGATATCCTTGCTTGCAAGAAGCTGAATCCTGATGTACTTTTGCCATACATCTCCCCCTGTTGCATCGAACGGGGAGTGGAATGGTTTTTGTTGGTACCTCCACTCTTTCAGGCGTACTCTTGCAGGATTGTAGGATTGTGTGACACCTTTATATTCAGTAAATGAATCTGACAGTTTATTTGCAATGTGTTGCAAATCTTCTGAACGCATGGTTCAGATCTTTGAGTACGTGGAATTGAGGAAGAAATGTGTTGAACATTCCACTAATTTCCCGGCATTCTTTATGGTACTTGAAATCTCCCCCTAATGCCTGGAAATGTTCCTCATTGAATCAACATACTGGCCTTAAATAACTCCCCATGCGAGGGGCTTGAGGTATTGACGGAAATACAGTTATTCCTCACATAGATCCCAACTATATGTTGAGGAGCCAATGATGTATGCTGGGTGGTGATATCGGTATGCAACCGAATTACCGCAGATGGGAAATACTTGGTAGGTTTCCACGTATCAAAGATAGAGGGGAATAATAGTATGCAGTTTGGTCATGAGCGTGTAAAACTGCATGACTCCAACGTAAAGTTGGTAAGTTGCAATTCCAAAGTAAAGATAATGCAATGAGCTTAACTCTTTGGATAAAGGATTCTACCAAACCATTTTGAGTATACACATTAGGACAAATTGCTAAACTTCAACCCGAAGGCCATAGAGAAGGCACGAGGAGAATTCTACAATGTTGTCCATTCGATTTGCTTGAAATCGATGTCAATATAATGAGCCATTGGTTCCGTGTGAATAAAGCACACACTTAAGACCATCATGTAGATATGTCCTTTAGAACCATGGAATACCTGAATAGTCTACTCAATGGTTGGGAAGAGCCACTTACCTCGACTTGATGCTTTCAAGGAGTCTGAGTGGTTCATCGTAGATCTTAAGGCGTGAGAGCCTTAAAATTAGCTTCCCTGTGTCACTTGTAGTGCACATAAAATCCAAATGTTATTAGAATTTAGCATCATAATAATTATAAACTATTGAAATTGCTGATAGTTTCGGTTTCAACACAATGTCTCGACGACGAAGGCGAGTATGCCAAGTTTGTCATGTACAAGACACTCTGGAAAACTATCTTGTACGCAACATGTGCTACGGGTTGTGTAGTATGTGTAGTACAACCATGATGATACATAGAGAATGTGCTTGCCATATCCGTTGCATATGGTAAAGAGAAGATATTCCTCTTTGTTGTCATCATAAGTTTCACTATGGAAACTATTTTGACGGATACCTCTATAGTTTAGTAGGGTATGAGTTAAACCCGGAAGCAATAAAGCATCCTGACGTTACTCGAGTACCCACAGGGACAGTAAATATGACTCGATTTGAGCCAACAAATACCTCGTCGCGTCTAGCGATTTTAAAATATCTCCTTTCTTTCAACAAGAGTGGAAACATTTCACTTCCCTGAGTATAGAGTTCGTGGTGCATATGTCCACATGGCACAAATCATCTTTCATCGGATTGACCCCCGTAGAAATCTATATATAGACATGAAGATTTTCGATATGAAAAACACTGTCAGATATATAGAATACATACAAATGTATTTGTACCAATGTGTTGATACAATATATGATGACAACAATAGTTATGTTCTTATTAGAACATCAGAAATGGACATGAATTTTATTGACCACTCAGGAGATTGAGAGACTAGACGAAGTCTTCAAACATGTTAGTTCATTCTTATTCAACTTTCATGTTCTCCATGCTCATAGGGTCCCGTGACAGCTGGATAGTCATTATTGCTCGGTTCTAGAAGAACATCATATAAACAACTAACTTCCATGATGGTGTCAGGTTGAAGGTTTGAAGTGAGCTTCAAACCTTTTGCCCTTGAGGTTCTTTGTATCCCAGGGATTGCTAATATAGAATAACCAAATGCTGAGATCTGGATCGATATAATGCCTTATGATGCATAAAGCAACATGTTTATTCTGTTAGTGGTGTGACTCCAATCGTAGGAGAATCCGACAGGTCTTGGATTGCACACATTATCCCACAAGACATAAGAGTGATCATGATGTCCATGGCCCAGGTAAGGCAGTGGTGGCCATTGAGGGCGAATGCCTCAATTCTCTAGCCATCGGTTACCAGAGATAATTAATTTACGATCATTAAATTAAAGACCATCATGGTTAGTGTTGTAATGAATTTTGCAAAATTAATGGAAATTTCAAGAACTTGGCTTGAAACCATTAGTGTGAATCTCAAATTGCTAAGTATGACACCTTGAAGATAATCTCCAAAATAGAGTAGATCTGCAACATAGGGAGTATAATCTGATGGAATCAGTAGATACGCACTCGTAATGCCTTATGTCATGACTTAGTAAAATGTGTAGGAGAGCACTTTGTAAAGCAATTATAATGTCAAAATGATAAAATATAGGCTTTAACAGTAGTCATTGACAATCTGCGAAGGCAGTAGATCTAAATGACTACCTTGTGATCCCAATACATCAGTTTGAAGAAATCACTTTGAATTTTGCATTCTTATTTGCAAGAAATTAAAAATCTCAATTGCAAATAGACGTATTAATCTCAACATGTAGCGAACATGGAGATACATACATTCCGGAATACATCGTACTCAACAGAAATACACCACTATTATAATGAATAGTAATGATGTTGCAAACTTGATGTTCAAGTGAAAAACTTGAATCATACAGATCTCAAATTAAATGAGATGATCCTGTATCAAGTTGCAAGATAATTCAGCTGGGTGAATTAATATTTTGTGAGAGAAAATTAATCTCAATCGCTATGAGACTGTTTTGCGAGAAAAAATATATTTCTCAATTGCAAATCAATATTGTTGTGCGAGAAAATTAAATCTCAATCGCGAAAAACATGTTCTAGAGAATGTGGTAAACACATTGAACATGTCAAATATAAATATACACATATTTCTGGAGTTGTAAAACTCAACAGAAAATGAGTTGAAATGCATATCTATACATACATGGTCTAATAAAGATGACAAGTGCTAATGAATAGCATGAGTAGTTGAACCATGTTGAGTTATCCTGAGACATACAGGAATTACTCCAAGATTTATACACGCAAGCCTATTATGAAAATAGGTAAAGCTTCATGGGCTAAAGTGTATAATCGCGAAGGGATAAGGCTCCATGGCCTTTCCAATTTCCATGTGCGGTTACGAATCGAAGGATTCGTTTTGGCTCACGCCGCCATGCTACGCACCACCGTTCGCTGCCGATGGGAGGGCACTGCCGCACGTATTCGTGCTGTCGTAGCGCTAGAAGACGCTAGTGCGCCGCGGGCGGCGGACGGGCACGCGGTGCGGCATGGCACACGGCCGGGCGGAGGCCGTGGCCTGGGGCGTGGCGCGGCGCAGAGGCCGGGCACAGGGCGCTGGTCAGGCAGCACGGAGGCCGTGGCCTGGGGCGCGGCGCGGCGCGGAGGCCGGGTGGACGGGCGCGCGGCCAGGGGCAGTCCCGACCCGGGTGGGCGCGGCCAGGGGCGGCCACGGCCTGTCGCGGCCGGCGCAGAGGCCGGGTGGAGGGCGCGCGGCCAGGGGCGGCCACGGCGTGGCACGGCCGGCGCAGAGGCCGGGTGGACGGGCGCGCGGCCAGGGGCAGCCCCGACCCAGGCGGCGGCCGGGTGGATGGGCCCCAGGCGCGTCGCAGCGCAGGCGGGTGCAGCGCACGGCCAGGCGTGGCGGATGGGCGCCGGGCGGGCGGGGGCGAAGCCTCGGCGCAGGCGACGCGTGGCCATGGGCTGACGCGGGGTGTGGCGCAGCGTGCGAGGGCGAGGCCTTGACGCGGGCGGGCGTAGCCTGGCTACTCTGGGCGCAAGCGCCGCGCGGGCGAAGGGGACCCGCAACGACGGCCGAAGGGAGGCGACGCCGGCCGGTGGCCGCTATCATGACCTCTGCAGGAGAGGCCATGGCCGGGGAGCGGTCGCGCCGTCCCTTTTTCTCTCGACCAAATCGCTCTCGGGAGCGTGCTGATAACGTGTTCGAGATCGACAGAACAAATGATCGAACTATCTCTTTGCATTAGATGAAGTGCTATATATAGCACTGGAACAGACGTTTACAAAGGGGTGTCGGTTCAGACATAACCGACGCAACGGTTGGAAAAGTAACCGCCAAAGGTTAATACAAGCAAGGATTAATCCCTTAATTACTATGTTAATTAATCTTAACAAAAACCAGTGATGGCGTGAGAGGGCTTCTAGGGTGCACAGTTGTAATGTTTTAAAATTGAACCTCTGTGTAACTGAGGGCTGCGAGGGGCCAGGCGCACTCTATATAAGCCACCCTCCCTCTGACACAGGGGTTCGCACCTCCTGTAACTTTGCACACATCCAATAGACAAGCCTCCGCGGCACTGAGACGTAGGGCTATTACCTCCTCCGAGAGGGGCCTGAACTCGTACATCTGTGCATACAACCTTGCTGTAGCTAGGACTCTGCCCTCTCCTACGTACCCCCTACGCTTACTGTCAGACTCGTTCCCACGACAGTTGGCGCCCACCGTGGGGCAGGCATCTGAGCGACTTCCGGCGAGGTTGCAAGTTTCAATCTTCGTCAACATGGTTTTCGGCGGTGGTTTGGCCCTGGGTCGCGAGATCCATCTCGGTGCGCTCGTCTTCATCGCCGATGACTCTGCGTGGCTCCAAGAAGCCCCCTCGACGTCGAGGCCCTCCCCATCCGCGGGGCAGCGCACTTCCGCGCGATTTCCTGCGGTGTCCTCTTGCGGCAGCCGTCGACTCAGTATCGGTCGGCTCTCGTGGCGTCTTCACTCCCCGCCGTCCGCCGTCACAAGCGATCCGGTCGTTCGCGGCTCCAACGGTGGGTGAAGCACATGGTGGCTCGCCAGTCGACCACCCCTCAAGTCGCGGCAATCGAGCTGGACGAATCCCTCTACGGATTGTTTAATCTGCTGACTGATCATTCAGATACACTTTCCGAGTGCGAGTGTAATGATCCCGCGGCGGAAGTCCTCATGGTCGACTCCCAGTGCAGTCCACCCGGATTCCATCGCGGCGGCCGCGGCGACGACCCGTCGCGTGATCATGACGAGTGCTACCCCCAAGCCCTCACTGCAGAGCAGAGGGAAGAGTTGCATCACCGAAATGTCCAGGCCCTCTAGACCCCCTATCGTTGGGGAAACCTTTGAGGCCTGGGCTTTGGAGGCTGCGCGCTTAGCCACCTTGGCTGAGCGTACGCGTCTGGAGAATCTTCAGCAAGCACTCGATGACCGTGCCCGCACACAGATCCCAAGTTCCAGTCAACGTCAGCAGCAACTGTTTCCGACTGGGCCTCGAGAGGATTGTCAGGTATACCATACTCCGATCCAAAATGTTGGGGTGGCTGTGCGTATTGCAGATTCAATTCAGCCGTCAGGCTCCGAGGCTGGGAGAGGCCTACAACAGATCCGGGCATTGTTCAGAGCGGCAGGGGAACAGAACTCGGCTGTTTCTCAGTCGCGTAACAAAATTCATAGAAGATATGTGGTTGCAGACACAGTTCAGTCGGCACATAGCCCGAGATCACCTTCGAGGCGTGAAAATCGTGGCTATCGCCAAGACTAGTACCTTGGTCGAGGGCACAGACAATTTGATCCTCGATATCCCCATGATGACCATCGTCGAGTGCCAATGCCCCCTCCGAGGGGTTGTTCATACGCGCCCCGGCGGTATGATGACATGCGCCCGTTCGGTGACGAACGGAGAGTTCCAGTCGACCCAAGAGAGCCTGGATTCGATGCGAGGTCACTCCTTGTGCAGGGCTTGGTTGATAGAGGCAGAGCCAACAGACAAGGGCTGGACAGGGATCGTCCAACTGGAAGCAGGGCATTCATTTCTAGTCCTGAATGTTTCAGCAGAGCCATCCGAGTCAGTGAGATCCCGCCCAACTTCAGATTGGCTGCTGGTGTGAGCAAGTTCACTGGTGAGTCGAAACCAGACACGTGGCTGGAAGATTACTGAGTGGTAGTGCAGATTGGTGGAGGCAACAATGATGTGGCCATGAAGCACGTCCCCTTGATGCTTGAAGGCTCAGCCAGAGCTTGGCTGAATCAGTTGGCTCCTGGAAGCATTTTCTGTTGGGAAGATTTAGCCCGAGTGTTTATCAAGACATTCGAAGGCACCTGCAAGCGACCTGCTGGGCTGACCGAATTGCAGCACTGCGTTCAGAAGCCGAATGAAACTTTGAGAGATTTCATCCAAAGATGGACTACCCCGCACCATGTAGTGGAGAATGTGTCAGAGCACCAGGCAGTTTGCGCCTTCAAGGAGGGCGTCCGATAAAAAGAGCTTATCCTAGAATTCGGTCGTTCCGGAGACATGTCTCTGAGCTGAATGATGGAAATAGCCACTCCGTATGCAAATGGCGAAGAGGAAGATTGACTCCACAATGGCAAGGGGAAACCAGTCGACCCGGACACTGGAGGTGGAAACCCCATTCAGAAGCAAAAGTGTAAGGCTGAGGCTGTAGGTCCTGCTGAAGCCGCAGTTTTGAATGCACAAGGAAAGTTCAAAGGAAATCCCAAGGGGCCATGGGTGCCCAAAAAGGTGAAAGATCGGTCAGGCCAGGATGTCCTGGATTTGTCGTGTCATATTCACACGAAGAAGGACGAAGAAGGTAATTTGATTCTGCCCAAACATACCACTCGATAGTGCAGACTCCTGATTCAGCAGTTCCGAGAGGGTCAACCCAGTGAGAAGGACTCCGATAAAGATGAAGAAGAAGAAAAGGATGATGGTTACCCAAAGGTCAATGCCACCTTGGTGATTTTTGCTGATGTCGAGAGCAAAAGTTGACTGAAAGTCATTAACAGAGAAGTGAACATGGTTGCTCCGGCAACTACGACGTACCCGAAGTGGTCGAAAACTCCCATTACATTTGACCAGTCTAATCACCCAGTGCACGTTGCTACCCCTGGGTGGCAAGCGTTGGTGGTCGACCCAGTCTTTGGGGGCACCCGACTGACGAAAGTTCTCATGGATGGTGGCAGTGGTCTGAATATTCTGTATGCTGAGACCCTCCAAGGGATGGGCATTCCGATGTCCAAACTCAGTGAGAGCAACATGCAGTTCCACGGAGTCATCCCAGGGAAGAAAGCAAAGTCACTCGGACAGATCGCTCTTGATGTGGTTTTCGGTGATTCCAAGAATTTTTGCAAAGAGAAGTTGACGTTTGAGGTAGTGGATTTCCACAGTGCCTATCATGCTTTTCTGGGCAGGCCCGCATATGCTCGTTTCATGGCCCGACCATGTTACGTATATCTTAAGTTGAAGATGCCCGGCCCCAAAGGTGTGATCACAGTCACTGGGAACAGGCAGAGAGCAGAGGAGTGCCTTCAGAAAGGTTCCAAGATTGCTGATGAGCAAATGGCAGCAGTGGAACTGGAGGAGTACAAGAAGAATGCTGATCCAGGTGATTTGTTGCGAGCCAAGAAGCCTGCTTCAGAATCTGTGTTTCAGTCGGCAGGCGAGACGAAGCCATTCCACATTCACCCGGAAGACCCCACTACTGCTCCGACCCACATCTCAACGACACTCGACAGCAAATAGGAAGCAACGCTCATCCAGTTCCTCCGTGAGAACTGGGACATCTTCGCATGGAAACCTTCTGACATGCTGGGTGTACCTAGGGGACTGGCTGAGCACTGTTTGCGTGTCGACCCAATAGCAAAACCTATCAAAGAGCATCTCCGTCGGTCCGTCATGGAGAAGAGGAAGGCGATTGGTGAGGAAGTGGCTCGGCTCCTGGCAGCCGAGTTCATCCGCGAGACCAACGTCGTCATGGTCCCTAAGAAAGATGATTCACTTTGTATGTGCATTGATTTCAAGCATATCAATTGGGCCTGCCCGAAAGATCATTTTCCTCTCCCCCGCATCCATCAGATTGTTGACTCGACTGCGGGGTGCGAGCGTTTGTCTTTTTGGATGCATATTCCGGGTACCATCAGATCTGACTGTGGGGCCCGGTGAAATAAAAACGGCCTTCATCACACCATTCGGGTGTTTTTGCTATGTCACCATGTCTTTCGGTCTTAAGAATGTTGGCGCCACATTCATGCGCATGATCCAGAAGTGCCTGCTCACTCAGATCAGTCGGAATGTGGAGGCATACATGGATGATATCGTGGTTAAGTCACGCAAGAGTTCCGACCTGTTGACTGACCTTGCTGAGACATTTGCCAATCTCAGAAGATATGACATCAAGCTAAATCCGTCCAAATGCACATTTGGAGTTCCAGGAGGAAAGTTACTCGGTTTCCTCATTTCCGAACGAGGGATAGATGCAAATCCCGAAAAGATTGGTGCAATTCTCCGAATGAAACGCCATGTGCGTGTGCATGACGTGCAGAAGCTTACATGCTGTCTCGCTACATTAAGTCGATTCATTTCTCGCCTCGGTGAGAAGGCATTGCCCCTTTACCGATTGATGAAGAAATCTGATACTTTTGAGCTTTCGAGTGGACTCCTGAAGCTGAAGCAGCGTTTGTAGAGCTCAAAGCCCTGCTTTCCACCCAGTCGATGCTCACTGCTCCGGTCAGCAAAGAACCTCTACTGTTATATATTGCAGCCACTGGTCAGGTTGTCAGCACAGTGCTTACAGTCGAGCAAGAGGAAGAAGGCAAGGCCTATAAAGTTTAGCGCCCAGTATATTACATTTCTGAAGTCTTGACTCCATCCAAGCAAAGGTATCCACATTACCAGAAGCTTGTCTATGGAATTTATCTGACTACGAAGAAAGTTGCACATTACTTCCAAGACCACTCGGTTTCAGTCGTCAGCGACACTCCATTGTCCGATATTTTGAACAATCGAGATGCAACCGGTCAAGTGGCTAAATGGGCAATAGAACTTCTTCCTCTGGATATCAAGTTTGAAGCAAAGAAGGCAATCAAGTCTCAGGCAATCGTAGATTTCTTGTCCGAGTGGATTGAGCAACAACAGCCGACTCAAGTTCACTCGGAACACTGGACCATGTTCTTTGATGGATCTATGATATTAAACGGTTTCCGGCGCTGGAGTGGTCCTGGTATCCCCAAGAGGCAACAAACTCAGTTATGTTCTCCAGATTCACTTTGATTCCTCCAACAATGAAGCTGAGTACGAAGCACTTCTCTATGGGTTACATATGGCCATCTCACTCGGCGTCCATCGCCTGATGGTTTACGGTG
Organism: Triticum aestivum; assembly: GCF_018294505.1. Classification (NCBI taxonomy): domain Eukaryota; kingdom Viridiplantae; phylum Streptophyta; class Magnoliopsida; order Poales; family Poaceae; genus Triticum; species Triticum aestivum. The sequence continues at coordinate 91,908,585 of NC_057805.1, forward strand.
ACTCAGATTTAGTTGTTAATCAAGTGATGAAGGAGTGGGATATCAGGAGCCCTGCCATGACTAGATACTGTAATGAAGTGAGGAAGTTGGAAAAGAAGTTTGAAGGATTGGAGCTCCACCACATACCCCGAATCAAGAATCAAGCAGCTGATGATCTGGCGAAAATAGGTTCCACTCGGAAGCCTATTCCTAGTAATGTGTACTTGGAGCATCTCCATACCCCGTCGGAGAGAAGGTTTCGTCCATTTATCAGCAAGACCTTCATCGATTCCATGCCTGAAACGTCAAAGGTCGAGCATTTCAGGAAGGAGATCTTGTGCTCTGAGTGGATCAGCAGCGACCTCATAAGCTTGTTCCTGCTTGGGAAAGGCCCCTTCATCGTCACCAAGGTGCTCCACAACGGGGCGTAGCACCTTTACAACGTAGCCAAGAAGAAAGATGAGCCACGTGCTTGGAACGCGGACCTGCTCCGCCGATTTTATACTTAACACTCGGACCGTCGAGTTGTAATAAGAATACTGTCGGGAACGACACCTATGGGATCACAGGGAATCCCTACTACGGTTGGCGGGGCACGGGGCTGCAGAAAGAGCGGGTTTAGAAGATCAACGCAGGGGGAATTTATCCAGGTTCGGGCCGCAAATGATGCGTAATACCCTAGTCCTGCTTTGGTGTATATTTGGTGTTCTTGAGCTCTTGAACTAGCTGCGGTGCATGCCTAGTCCAAAAAGTCTGAATCCTTCCTTAGTACCCCTCGGGCCTCCTTTTATAGTCAAAGGGGTTGCCACAGTGGCACACAGGAGGTGGAAAGTATGTACAGTGTACAAGTCTATCGCCTGGCACCATAGGACAAACGCATTTAATGCGTTGCCGACGTGCCCTCTTGCTTTATCGGGGACGGCAAGGAAGCTCGTTCCGTCTGTCACCGCCTCGCCTCGCTCCGACGCCCGTCCAAGCTGACGAGGTGTGCAGCGCCATGCTGGCTGGCTGGCTGCTGAGCTGGTGCGGTGGCAGGGTCTTCACGAAGATCTGCATGCCACCACGCAGGTGCTTGGCTAGTTGGCCGAGAAGCTGCATGCGGCCACGCAGGCGCTCGCCTAGTTGGTGGGCTGGCCGCAACGTCGGACGGCGCGGGGCAGCGAAACCTTGGTAGGTGTGGGCCTGACTACGGCCCTGCAGATGTCCCCGGCAAGGGTCTTGCCGGGGTCTCATGGGCTCCCCCGGCAAGGATCTTGCCGGGGGTCTTCAGCCATCCCCGGCAAGGGGTCTTGCCGGGGGTCTTCGTTTTCTGGTTTTCATCTAGTCTTGTAGGCCTCTAGTCTTCACAAAGATCTGCATGCCACCACGCAGGCGCCTCCCGAGCCTTGGTTCCAATGTTGTCGATGGTGTCGGAACTCTTAGGCTCAAGGGTGGTGGCCTTGCTGGTGTTGGGCATGTCGGAGTAAATGACCACGGGTAGCCTCATCAGCCTCCCATGGTATTTCAAGACATCGGGGCCGGCTGGGCCCCTCAAGAATGAAAGACCGAAGGCCGCCTTCTTGGGGCCGGCTGGTCCATACGGTCAGCTGCTAGAAGGAGGCAAAGCGCAACAGACGATCGCCGAGCAGGCCGACTCATAGCAGGCGGCCTCCAGAGAGGCCGCCTCCTAGCAGGCGGTTCCTCCGCCCCTTGAAGTTTGTACCACATTATGACGACGAGACGGGGCGTGGCTACAGTGTAGCCTGACACCGCCGAATCCAGGGCAGAGCGTGGCCACAGTGCGGCGTACAGGGCGGACATCCCCCGCCCGGCGCGGCACTGTTGCCACGCGGCCCATGACATCACCCATGGCAGAGAAGGCCACGCTCCCACGACGAGCTGTCGGTACGGACCACCAGACGGCGGGCCCTATCTGTTAGTGAGAAGCCAGAATGCGGCAAGCTCCCATCAGTCGGCCCGGGGGGGGGGGGGGGCGACTCCAGGCAGCCGGCCCTCCCCTCCCTCAAAGTTCGTGCGCCATTAATCAGAAGAGATGGGGAATGGCTATAGTGATCGCCCGCCAGGCGGCGGTACTGTAGCCATGCCTCCCCGACAAAGTACACATCATCAGTGGCATTGCCACAGTACGAAGCGGCCGGCAAGACCCGCCAGCGGCGGGCACGGCCTGTCGGCTAAGTACGAGACAACCAGTAGGGCCCACCAGGCGGCGGGCCCCTGTGGCCGGCGGAGAAGCCGGCGACCACTGACACTGACGGCTGGGTACTATGCCCGACCAAATTACCATTGTACCCCTGGGGGGTAGGCCTATATAAACCCCCTCAGGGCACCCATGCAAAGGGGTCAGCCTGCTTGAGATCCCAGACCACCCACACCCACGACGAGCCGGCTGATAACCCACAAGTATAGGGGATCGCAACAGTTTTCGGGGGTAGAGTGTTCAACCCAAATTTATTGATTCGACACAAGGGGAGCCAAAGAATATTCTCAAGTATTAGCAGTTGAGTTGTCAATTCAACCATACCTGGATAACTTAATATCTGCAACAAAGTAGTATGGAAGTAACGGTAATGGTAGCAAAGTAATATTTTGGGTTTTGTAGTGATTGTAACAGTAGCAACAGAAAAGTAAATAAGCGAAGAACAATATGTGAAAAGCTCGTAGGCATTGGATCGGTGATGGAGAATTATGCCGGATGCGGTTCATCATGTAACAGTCATAACATAGGGTGACACAGAACTAGCTCCAATTCATCAATGTAATGTAGGCATGTGTTCCGAATATAGTCATACGTGCTTATGGAAAAGAACTTGCATGACATCTTTTGTCCTACCCTCCCGTGGCAGCGGGGTCCTAGCAAAAACTAAGGGATATTAAGGCCTCTTTTTAATAGAGTACCAGACCAAAGCATTAACACATAGTGAATACATGAACTCCTCAAACTATGGTCATCACCGGGAGTGGTCCCGATTATTGTCACTTCGGGGTTGCCAGATCATAACACATAGTAGGTGACTATAGACTTGCAAGATAGGATCAAGAACTCACATATATTCATGAAAACATAATAGGTTCAGATCTGAAATCATGGCACTCGGGCCCTAGTGACAAGCATTAAGCATAGCAAAGTCATAGCAACATCAATCTCAGAACATAGTGGATACTAGGGATCAAACCCTAACAAAACTAGCTCGATTACATGATAAATCTCATCCACCCCATCACCGTCCAGCAAGCCTATGATGGAATTACTCACGCACGGCGGTGAGCATCATGAAATTGGTGATGGAGGATGGCTGATGATGACGACGGCGATGGATTCCCCTCTCCGGAGCCCCGAACGAACTCCAGATCAGCCCTCCCGAGAGAGTTTAGGGCTTGGCGGCGGCTCCGTATCGTAAAACGCGATGAATCTTTTTCTTTGATTTTTTTCTCCCCGAACACGAATATGTGGAGTTGGAGTTGAGGTCGGTGGAGCTCCAGGGGGCCCACGAGGCAGGGGGCGCGCCCAGGGGGCAGGCGCGCCCCCACCCTCGTGGCAAGGGTGTGCCCCCTGGCCTTGATTCTTTCGCCAATATTTTTTATTATTTCCAAAACTAATCTCTGTGGAGTTTCAGGTCATTTCGAGAACTTTTGTTTCTGCACATAAATAACACCATGGCAATTTTGCTGAAAACAGCGTCAGTCCGGGTTAGTTCCATTCAAATCATGCAAGTTAGAGTCCAAGACAAGGGCAAAAGTGTTTGGAAAAGTAGATACGACGGAGACGTATCACCGGCTACACTCGACAAGCTGCTGATCATAGCAGACAAGTACGCCTCTGCCGACTCCTCCATGAAATCGGAGCTCCGAGTGGACGCTTCTGGGAAGGTGCTCCCCCGGCTCCTCGAACGCCGGCTGGAGACAACAACCAGCGCCAGCAGCCGAACGACAACAAGCGCAAAGCCCCCCAGCCGTCTTCCACCAGCCAGCAAGTGGCGACAGTTGAGGACCAGTAGCCCGAAGGGCAACCACTCCCCAAGCGCTCGAAGGGCGGCAAGCCGGCTTGGTTGCCCGCTTTCTCCTTTGAGCAGACCCTCGACGCCCCTTGCAAGTTCCACAGCGGCGCGAAGCCATCCAACCATACAACCCGGAAGTGCCATTGGCTCATACGCATTGCCAAGGGAGAAGGACTACCCCCTCCGCCTGCTGGCCCGCCGACTCCTCCTCCCCAGCAGCCGGCAGCTCGTCCAGCGGTCGGCGCAGTCCAAGATGATTACCCCGAGGAACATGGCGCCTACGTTGTCTTCACCAGCGTGGCTAGCGACGGACACAGCCGGCGTCAGCAGCACCGCGAAGTAAATGTAGCTACCTCGACTGCTCCAGAGTTCATGCACTGGTCTGAGAAGCCTATCAGCTGGAGCCATGCCGACCACCCGGAAGTGATGCCTTCTCCAGGTTCCTATGCCTTGGTGTTGGATGCCACCCTTGCAATGGAGAGGCGAGCTGCTCGTTTCTCCCGAATCCTGATAGATGGCGGCAGCAGCATCAACATCCTCTACCGCGATACCATGGAAAAATTGTGCATCAAACAGAAGCAGCTCCAGCCCAGTCGGACGGTGTTCCACGGCATTGTGCCCGGACTTTCCTGCTCACCAATCGGCAAGATTAAGATAGATGTCCTCTTCTGAGACAAGAATCATTTCCGCCGTGAGGCAATTTGGTTTGCGGTGGTAGACCTGGAGAGCCCTTACCACGCGCTCTTAGGCCGACCAGCTCTAGCCACGTTCATGGCAGTGCCACATTATGCCTACCTCAAGATGAAGATGCCAGGAACCAAGGGCATTATCACGATCAGTGGAGACTATGAGAAGTCGGCAGCCTATGCTGCATCCAGCAGTCGGCTGGCCGAGTCCCTTGTGATTGCCGTCGAGAAGAAGCTCCTGGACCGGGTGGTGGCCATGCCTAGCAAGCAGCCGGACCTGTCACCAGAACCCAAAGAGTTAGAGACCCAGGGCTCCTTCCAGCTAGCCAAAGAAACAAAGAAGATTACTTGGACCCTGAGCACTCGGAGAGGCATGCTGTCATAGGTGCCGACCTTGACAGCAAATAGGAAAGAGAGATCGTCGATTTCCTCCGTGAGAATCGGGAGATCTTTGCATGGTCTCCCAAAGACATGCCGGGTGTTCTGACGGAGTTCGCCCAACACAAGCTACATGTCAGAGCAGATGCCAAACCAGCCAAACAACCCCTCCGCCGATTGTCGGAGGAGAAGAGAAGAATCATCGGAGAAGAGATCGCCCGCTTGTTGGCAGCCGGCTTCATTATGGAAGTTTTCTTCCCAGAATGGCTTGCCAACCCAGTCCTTGTACTGAAGAAGAATAAAAAGTGGCGCATGTGCATTGATTATACCAGTCTCAACAAAGCCTACCCCAAGGATCCGTTTGCATTACCCCGGATTGACCAAGTGATAGATTCCACAGCCGGATGCGAGTTGTTGAGTTTCTTGGATGCCTACTCAGGTTACCATCAGATCAAGTTGAACCCGGCAGACCGCCTGAAGACCGCCTTCATCACACCATTCGGAGCCTTCTGCTACCTGACCATGACATTCGGCTTGAGAAATGTCGGTGCCACGTTTCAGCATTGCATGCAGAAGTGCCTCCTGAAGCAACTCGGCAGAAATTCCCACGTCTATGTAGACGATATTGTGGTGAAGACGGAGAAGCGCGGAACCCTTTTGGAAGATCTCAAGGAAACTTTTGAGAATTTGCGCCGGTTTCAAATCAAGCTCAACCTAGAGAAGTGTGTCTTCGGAGTACCAGCCGGCTAGCTCCTTAGCTTCCTGGTCTCAGAACGCGGCATAGAGTGCAACCCTGTAAAGATCAAGGCCATCGAGAGGATGGAGAAATGTGACACCCAAAATTTTTGACCTTGTTTTATTTATTAAAATGTTGCCAGGAAATAAAACTTTTCCATTTTTGTCAAGATTTACCCTTTGTGATTTTGGATTTTTGCCTCTAGTGGAAAAACCTTCAAAGAGTATTGTTGGACTTGAATACTCTCTATAATAAAACAATTCTTTATCAGTGGATTTAAATTGCAAGATTTGTTTTCTCAGAGCTTTATTCTTTTAAAATGATTTCTTTTGAATTTGGAGCCTGTTTTGCACTACAACCATTTGACAAATGCATTTAAAATTTCCACCAAAATTTGGGGATGTCATGTGATGTTTCCACATCACTTTTATGCAAAAATACCTTTTGGCCATTGGAGATTTTGAGCTCTACACCAACTTTTCCAATCTGGTCCAGTAGGCACTTTTGCACTACAACCCATTTAAATATTTCTTTAAAAATTCTTCCAAGTGTTTGGAGATGTCAGTGGATGCATACAATTCAACTCTATGCAAAAACCCAGTGATGTTCTTTGAAAAATTTGAGTGAATCAACCTCTTTTTCATTCTGGCCCAGTTTGGTGATTTGAACTGCAACTCTATTTTATTTTGCTCTGGTGCCCATGACCCTTTTTCCTACTTGTAGCCCTCCCTTCAAAACCCTTAAGTCCAGAAGAGTGGACTCACTGGAGGTTTTGAAGTGCATGCAATAAACCCTTTTTCTTTCTGTCCAAAAGTGGAGTTTTGCAGAACTTGCACTAACAAGTTCCTGGTTTTGCCCATATGATCTTGCCTTCATCATCCACACCTAAAGAGACCCTGATCTGGAGATGTTGGCCACTCCAAGAGTTGCCTAAATGCACTTGGCATTCTGTCAAACAGTTGGTGTGCACAGTCTGTTTTGGCATGAGTTCCTTGTTTGCACTGTGATCTTGTTCCACTGACCTAGCAACCATGTCCACTGAGCTCCTAGCCACCCCTACCCCTGTCCTGTTCATTGCCAGCTCCACCCTCGCGCTCTAGACCGCCCTGGCTTTTCGTCGAGCAGGTTCCGTGCGTGCTCTGGGCGCGCCCAGAGCGCACGTTTTGCACGCGCGCACACTGAGCCGCCACGCCGCACTGCCGCACTCGACGCGACCCGTCCCTGGCCCCTGCTCCACCGCTGAACCGCGCACTAGCCCGCCCCCTCTCCACGCCATCTCTGGCACCCTGCAGCGCCGCCAGCAGCGCTTTTGGCGGCACACCGGCGTCGGCAGCAAGCCTCTGCCATGGTCGGCGCCGCCCAAACCACACCAGCGCGCCAGCTGCCCCCATGAACAGCTCAGTCTTATCCCGAAGCTCGTCGGCACGCGCTCGTCGCCGCCACGTCGCCCTGCAGCTACAGCACGGCTGTCGCCGGCGATCTTATCCTCAGCCGCCGCGGTCCAACCTCGAGCGCCTATTTAAGGGATCCCCGAGCTCGTTCAAGACCTCAGGCAACCTCAGACTTTCCTCCTAGCGCTCCCCAAGCAGTGGATCGACCCGTAGTGGCCATCTTCCTCGTCTCTGGCCAGTGCGGCCGCCGCTAAGCTCCGGTGTGATACGTCACGGCCAGCCACTCTCTCGCCCAACCAGCGCCACCAGTAGCTTCCCCTTGTCCTTGCGGAGCTGCCCAGCAACCCAACCTCGATCGGAGACCACCGGAGCCGAAAAACCACTTCACCACCGTAGCCCCCTCCGCCGCGGAGCTCGCCGCCGGCGACTCCTTCCACCTCCGACGACCCAGCGACCACCAAGGGGACCGCCTCGGTCTGGCCAGTCCATCCCTGCCCTCAGATGCCCTCGAGGAGCCGCCGTTCGTCGCCAGCGATCGCCGGAGTCCCGCTCCCGTCGGGCAGAGAAGAGGAGGGAGAGGGAGGAACGGTCAAACCTGACCAGTGGGCCCTCTGGACCCACTGTCAGTGACCCGCGCGCCGTCTCCTCTGTTTAAGTGAAAGCGTATACCCACGGAGTACGTCTCCCCTACCCCGAAAGCGTATTCCCCTCGAAGCGTTTTCCTTTTCTGGTTTTATTAAAAACAGAGTTTGACCAGACTTTGACCAGCTATAACTTTTAAAATAAAACTCCAAATGAGTTGATTCTTTTTCCTACCTCTCTCAAATTCCACCTAGTTTATTTTAAGATTTATTTCAAAAATATTTGAGACAACCTTTTGTACTGTGTTTGAAATATGTGTTGTTTGGATATTTCTTCAAAATAGGATTTTGGAGAAAAGGGAAAGCTTTCCAAAAAGTGCATCCCTTGCATACTCTTGAAGGCAAGCATTTCTGAACTCTGGCATAATATTTGTTGTGGTGTCTGATATGATTACAACACCATTTGGCTTGGAGTATGCGTTATCTTTATGTAACGATAAAGTCTCGTGCATGAGTGCTTTTTGGAGATATTTTGTGGTCAGCAATGGATACGCTAGTGATTTGGATCATCCTCGTTAGCTCCTCATGCATACCGGAAGGAAGCCGGGAAAGTCGTGGTCTTGGGTAGACACGAGCTTGTCCCTAGTCCCTCGTCGAGACGAGTATGTCCGGTAAGGCATGGTGAGGCCTTATGAGGGATGATTTATTCCACTAATGGTAATATTGTTGGAGGATGCTTGTACCACCTGAGTCGGTCGTAGATCGAGTCTTGATCAGTAACTTCCTTATTTGTTGGTACCACCACTTGTCCCTGTCGCAGACGGGGTATGGTTCAGTAAGTTGTCAACCCCTTACCAAAGCACACACCGTACAGAGAGGCCATAGTGGAAGATACCGGAGGCCTCCGGTAGGCATGCCACTTGGTCCGGGGGCATGGGTGTTTCCGGTTGGGACCGAGAGGGGGGCACCCCTTAGAGCGCGCGAATATAAATTTGATCCCATGCTACGTCGAGGTTGTAGCCTCCCCACTTAGAGTTTTGCTTGGCAGGTGTCGTGGGTGATTCCAGACACCGGTGAGTTAAGTTGGTGTGTGCAGGTCAGGCGTGTTTTCAATTAAAAGGCCGTAGGCGGAATTAGTCCCGATGGACTAAATAAATCCGTTACTTGTGGGAAAGTAGTACTCCCTCTGCACAGGATATATCCTGTTGGATAGCCATGTTCATAGGTAAGGACCACAGTCTGAGTTGAATCTAGTAACGGTATTCGGATGGAGAACGATTTAACTAGAACTTAGTGACGGTTTTCGATGGAGACACGGCTAACTGGATCATAGTAACGGTATTCGGATGGAGAACGAATCAGCTAGAACTCAGTGACGGTCTTCGGATGGAGAAACGGCTGGACTAGATTTTTGTTTATGACCTGTGACATCTGGGGATCGTGTTTTAATTTTGTTATTATTGTGGACTAACCATTTACATTATGTATTTTATTGAGTATCCCTGGGATGGTTCTACCTCCTGGATACTCACTGTGATTATTCTTTTATAAGCCCTTTATGTGGTGTCGCTCAGACGCCCGACTACGGCATGCTTGTTGTTTATTTATCTTTTATAAGCCCTTTATGTGGTGTCGCTCAGACGCCCGACTGCGGCATGCTTGTTGTTTATTTATCTTTTATAAGCCCTTTATGTGGTGTCGCTCAGACGCCCGACTGCGGCATGGCTACTCTTGCATTTTCCTCTCGAGCAGTCATTCAGACACTCGCTTGGCCCTCAGTATTTTACTTTGGGATTTCGGGAGGACTACCGCCCGACTTCTCTTTTGTTTCCCATGCATCATTATCTCTATGTCTGATTGCACTTGTTAATCTGTTCTCATGCATCGTGTTTACATTTGTTATATCTTATGTTTGAACTATCTTGCGAGTACTTTCATAGCACTCACCCACGTACTGCATGTTCATATTATCTCTGCGTGTGAGCAACGCAGACTTTCGTGGCAGACGTTGTGTTCATAATTATTTCGGAGCAGGATTGTCCCTTATTATATTATACCTGTGTTTTTAATGTTTGCGAGTACATTCAAACGTACTCACTGGCTTGTCCCTGGCTATTGTCTTGGCCAGATTCCTTGCTTGGAGATAAGCATCGCGATGACGGCCCCGGTACTTGCGTAGCGACGATAGCAGCCTTGCGAAGATAGGAGTTATCCTGGTCAGCTGTTCTCGTGGGAAATGGAGTCCCATAGACGCAGATGTATCCAACCGCTTCCGCCCTCAACCATTAGAAACCAAATGTTGTACTCCTAGGCCACAATGGTCTTGTACTACATATTTTTGTACCTTGCTTGGAATTCTTGTATCAAGTTGGTGCCTCATCAGCTAACAGTAATCCTGGGGCTGGTGAGCACAAAGGCCGTTTTCTGGGAAATTTTATCCCGAAAATCCGGTCGTGACAAGAAACCCACCCAACTGAGAGACGTCCAGAAATTCACCGGCTGTTTAGCATCCATCAGCTGTTTCATCAGTCGGCTGGGTGAGAAGGCTCTTCCCCTGTACCAGCTCATGAAGAAGACCACTCATTTCGAGTGGAATGACAAGGCGGACGAAGCTTTTCTCCAGTTGAAGAAGATGTTGACCATGCCGCCTGTCCTGGCGGCCCCGACTGCTAAAGAGCCCATGTACCTCTACATCGCCGCCACCAGCCGGGTGGTCAGCACGGTCATGGTAGTGGAGCGCCCAGAAGACGGCAGAGCACAACCGGTCTAGAGGCATGTGTACTATTTAAGCGAGGTGTTGTCAACCTCGAAGCAGAACTACCCTCACTACCAGAAGATGTGCTACGGCGTGCACTTTGCCGCCAAGAAGCTGAAGCCATACTTTCAAGAGCACCTAATCACGGTTGTCTGCACTACCCCGCTTGTCGAGACCATTGGCAACAGAGATGCATCTGGCCGGGTGGCCAAATGGGCCATCGAGTTGGCCCCCTACACCATCTTCTACCATCCACGCACCGCCATCAAGTCCCAAGCACTGGCCGACTTCCTCTCTCGACTGGGCCGAGACCTAGTACCTGCCGCCAGCTCCGGACTCCACTCATTTGTGGATGCACTTTGATGGCTCGAAGATGCGCACTGGCTTGGGAGCCGGCATTGTTCTCACTTCTCCCAAAGGTGACATGCTTAGATACACATTGCAAATCCATTTTGCCGCCTCCAACAATGTGGCCTAGTATGAAGCATTGATACACGGCCTCCGGCTGGCCAAAGTGCTCGGCATCCGTCGGATCCTGTGCTATGGCGACTCCGACTTGGTGGTCCAACAGTCGTCTGGTGACTGGGACGCCAAGGATGCAAATATGGCAACTTACCGCTTCCTCATCCAGCAGCTCAGCGGATATTTTGAGGGGTGCGAGTTCCTTCACGTGCCACGGAACGAAAATGAACCGGCTGACGCTCTGGCACGGATCGGCTCCACCCATCAAGCAATACCAGCCGGCGTCTCCCTTCAGTGCCCCCCCAAGCCGTCAATCAAGCCTTCTCCAGAATCTGAGTCCATCTTCGCACCGACTCCTCCCGAAGCAGTCGGATCCGACTCGGGGGCTGCAGTAGCCGGCCCGGGGGCTTCGGCAGGCGGCACGGGAACTGCAGCAGTCGCACCCGGCCCGGGGACTTCACAACCCGGCCCGGGGACTTCACCAAGCGGCTCGGGGACTGCAACGGTCGCACCCGGCCCGGGGACTTCACAACCCGGCCCGGGGGCTGCAGCAGTCGGCCCGGGGACTTCAACGATGCAGCAAGCGGCAACCAACTCCAATCTGCCGCCTCCCAACCCTACCGCCCTAGTACAAGTGCCGCAGTGGCAGTAGAAGAAATTCAAGCACCATCATGGGCGCAGCCCATCCTCAAGTTTCTGGTGAACAGAGAGCTGCCGGCTAATGAGATCTCGGCCCGGCAAGTACAGCGCCGAGCAGGAGCCTACACGATAGTAAACAGAGAGCTGGTCAGACGCAGCGTGACTGGAGTCTTCCAGCACTGCGTAGAACCAGACAAGGGCCAAGCAATCCTCAAAGATATCCACCGAGGCGAGTGCGGCCACCACGCGGCCTCCAGATCCCTTGTCGCCAAAGCTTTCCACCATGGTTTCTTGTGGACGATTGCTTTGGAAGACGCCAAGGAGTTGGTCAAGCATTGCAAAGGGTGCCAGAAGTTCAGTTCCAAGCAACATCTACCGGCTTCTGCACTCAAGACCATCCCCCTCACTTGGCCCTTTGCCGTGTGGGGGCTGGACATGGTGGGACCATTGAAGACAGCACGCGGCGGTATGACCCATCTGCTTGTCGCCGTGGAAAAATTCACCAAGTGGATTGAAGCAAAGCCAATCAAGAAGCAAAACGGTCCGACTGTTGTGACCTTCATCGCAGATATCACCGTCCGATACGGTGTGCCACATAGCATCATCACCGACAATGGCACACACTTTGCCGAGGGAGCCTTGGCCCGTTTCTGTGCGACGCAGGGCATCCGACTGGACTTAGCGTCCGTTGCCCATCCGCAATCAAACGACCAAGTCAAGTGAGCAAACGGCCTCATCCTCTCCGGCATCAAGCCCCAACTGGCCGAGCCACTGGAGCGGTCAGTCGGCTGCTGGATCGACGAGTTGTCAGCCGTCCTCTGGAGCCTCCGCACCACTCCAAACAAATCAACCGGCTCCACTCTATTTTTTCTCATGTACGGTGCCGAGGCCGTCATCCCAACTGACATTGAGTTTGACTCACCTTGCGTCACCATGCACACGAAAGCGGAGGCAAAGGAAGCACGAGAAGATGGTGTCGATCTGCTGGAAGAGGGCCGGCTGTTGGCACTCAGCTGGTCCGCCATCTACCAGCAGAGTCTGCGTCGCTACCATAGTCGGAAGGTCAAGCCAAGATCCTTCCAAGAGGGATACCTTGTGCTCCGGCTGATCCAGCGAACAGCCGGCCAGCACAAGCTCTCGGCCCCTTGGGAAGGCCCCTTCATCATCAGCAAAGCATTGGGCAACGACTCCTACTACCTCATCGATGCGCAGAAGCCCAGAGCACGCAAGAGAGACGATTCAGGCAAGGAATCGGAGCGCCCATGGAACGCAAATCTCCTCCGAAGATTTTACAGTTGATTCAGTATGTGCCACGCTACCTTTTGTATTAAGCACTAAGACATCGGGCCCTCGAGGAGCACTCGGGGGCTACCCTTTTTATCTATATGATAAGATCTATGCCTATGAATGTGTTATTTCATTAATCTGCCTGGCACCGGGTTCGACCAGTCGGCCCGGGGCTTGCCGCCTTGTACTATGTCAATGCTACCTGCAGTCGGACAAGTAGTGTGCCGGCACCTAAGCCCTCTCTTGCCACAAGCCGCAGCTCGTAGAGCGACTGTCCGGCTGGCAAGAGCTAAAGGCAGGAAATGGTGCCCACACGAAAAATGGCTAAGGACCAAAGCATTTGCATAGGCCGAGCCGGCTCCTCGCCCCGCCGACCGGTTGTTGAGCAATCGTCCGGCCGGTTTCTAACTTAATTTGCTACGCTCTACCAACAGATAAAGTACTTGCCTTCCCAAAACGGCCAAGTACTTGACCCAGCCGCAGACCGCAGAGCGGCTGTCCGAATGGCAAGACAGCAGCCAAGGGAAGGTGGCAAAGGAAAAAGCCAAAGGAGCAGAAAAGCAAGACAAGTGGAAATCGGCAAAGACAATTTACATAGCAAAAGGCCCTCGGCCAGCGGGTGAAACTACGCAGACTTAACAATTTTTGTTCAAGAGATTACAAAAAAGGAAAAGAGAAAGATAACTTGGCCACCTAGGCCAGAGGAGCAGCAGCCGGATCGGAGGGGTCGGCGGAGGGTGGTGGAACGGCCGCCTGGTTGGTCTCGGCCTGGTCAGCTCCAGCAGCAGTCGGCTCGCCGGCGCGCTGTCCGTTGGTCGAGACTTGGTCAGGCTGAGGCCGGCTGTCGTCTCGATCATCTGGTGCATCATCTTCGCCGTCCTTATCCTCCTCCTCCTCGCCTTCATCGCTGGAGGCGATCTCCTCCACCGAGTCCTCGCTGCCTTCTGGGTTCAGACCGAACCAGTTGGGCGGCACCTCGGCGACCACCTCATCTAGCTCGGGGAGGAAGACACTGGTGTCCGTGTACTCGGCGATCGCCGCGTCGCGATGATAGAGCTCGGGCACCACCGCCTCCAACTCTTCACCGGCTTCAGCACGGAGAGTGGCGAGCTGGTCTAGATTCAGCCCAGGGTACCACCCCTTGACGAACTCCAAGGCCCGCCGTGCACCCGCCCGGGTGGAGGAGCCCTTCCATGCCTTGATGCGACCGATGGCCACCTCCAACCAGTCAGAGGTCCAATTGAGAGTGCGCAGAACAGGAGCACCCGCCCAGAGGGCGGAGACCACTTGGGCTCCGGCGCGCTGAAGACGGCGGAGAGCCCGATGCGCCGGCTGGAGATGAGCTTGGATGGCAAGCAGCTGCTCAGCGAGGGTCCGTGGGGCGTTGGGCGCGATTGTGGCACCAGCCAGCCTCCGCTCATCACGGCGAGCCTCAACGGCTTGGCTGGTGGCGACGGAGTAACCAGGGAAATACTCTGCACAAGAAGAAAAAAGAAGTATGAAGCCGGAAGCCGGCTCATATGACAAGACGGCAGACGGAAGAAAGAGAAGGGCAACTCACCATCGAGAAGGTCCTCGACCTCAACGTAGCCGTCCGACAAGGCCTTCTCCTTCTCGACCTAGTTCAAGCGTTGAGTCTCAAACTCGGCCTGGAGGGCCTCCTCCGCGTCCTTAAGCTTCTACAGCTCCGCCTGGTGCTTGTCCGCCTGGTCAGCCAGCTGCTTGGCCAGGCGGTCGCGCTCTTGCTCCACCTTGCGGCGCTCCTCCTCCTTGGCGTGCAGGGTGGTCTGAGCCTCGCCCAGTTGCTACCGCAAGGTGGCGTTGGCTCCACAAGAAAGAAAAAACGATCAGCAAATCAACAAAGAAGGAGGTAGTTGCCGAAAGATCTGACCCGACTGCTCAGCAGTCGGCCCGGATCTCGGGGGCTACACCCCGCGGGTGCGCTGGTGCGCCCCCGCGAGACTAAGGATTGAGCGATTCAATGAAAGAAAAAAGGTGGTCGCCAGAAGATCTGACCCGACTACTCAGCAGTCGGCCCGAATCTCGGGGGCTACACCTCGTGGGTGCGATGGCGCGCCCCCGCAAGAACGAAGAGCGGAGTGCTTACTCCGGCTGTCGGCCAATTCAGTGGTCCGCTTGGCCAGCTCATGGACCTGGGAGTTGAAGGCGGCCACACGGATGTTGTGGTAATCCTGTAACAAAGACAACAGAAGCAAAGAAAGGGTTAGCACTCGGAACTTACCTTTAAGTTCCGAGCCGCCTGCTCAGCAGCCGGCCCGGAACTCGGGGGCTACATCGAGTGGGTGCGCTGGCGCGCCCCCAGAGAAGAATTCAAGAAAACTGCAAGAATTAGAAACAAGCGGTCAAGGAACATACCCGAACGACGGCTCGCGACACTAGGAACGTCTTCGTGTAGTTCTGGAGGGCGGTGCCTTGGGCCTGAAGCAGAGACTGGACTTCGTGCGCAGCCTTGTTCAGGACGCTCGTCCCGCCCCCAGACGTCCACTCTCGTGGAGCGGCACTGGTGGCCTCCGCCTCTGGGGCCGACGAGCTTGAGGCTCCGATATCCTAAGGCCGCGGTGCCGAAGTCGCCTTCACCACACGCTGGCGTGTCGGAGTGCGGGCAACGGGGGTCGCCCCCACCACTAGCTCGCCGCCGACCTAAGGAGTTGGCGGCACGATAGGCCAATTTCCCTGGACCTCGGCAGTCGGCGCGTGCTAAGGCACCTCCGTCCTCAAGGTGGTGGTGTCACCCCCTTCCCTCTCTATGACCGGCTGCTCATTGCCGGCTCCTCTAGTTGGCGCCGGGATCTCGGGTGCCGGCGATGCAGAACGCAGGGGGACGACAAGCTGTGGCGTATGGTCGCACGTGGCCTTCTCCGCCCGCGCCCTGGTGACCGCGTCCGCCCGCTCCTTAACCACGGCGTTAGCCTGGGCCTTGGCGGGAACGTCGACCTCTTCCTGCGCCGCCTTGGCCGCCGCCTTCTGCCGCTCCGCCTCCTCTAGCTCCTCACGCGCCTCCTGCGCATTCCGCTCCATTGCCGCCTGGAGCTCGGCGCGCGGGTCCAGATGGCGGGTGTTGGCAGAGCCCTCCGTCCCCCCAATGATGGAGGCGGAGGTCGACCGCTCAAGGGAGAGCGGGGCCTGTTCAAGCAAGACAGGAAGAGCTCAGAGGGAGTTTGCAAAAAAGACAAAGGAAAGCACTAGGAAAGACAAGCTCTTACGCGGACACCGTCGGCGGCTGCTTCGGGGCCCTCTGGAACCGGGCCGCCTTCGCAGCAGCCTCCTCCCGCCTGGTCGCTGCTGCCGTGCACTTGGGCTTCTTCGGCAGGCCGCCTTGCAGCTGCGAGCTGGCTCAGCGCTTTGGTGCGCCGCCTGGTGCAGTCGGCACTGTTGAGGAGCTCGCCCCCGCCCTGTTGGCAACCGGCGGGCAGCGCAGCGCGTGCTCCTCCCTCGGAGCCGCCTGCTCCGTCGCCACTGCATGTGGCGTCGTCTTCCTCCATGGCGGCCGCCCCCAAGTCGGGGTCGTCCGCATCGCTCACGACTCGGTCCGGCAGGTACTCCTGGCCCTGCGCCAGGGCACCGGCTGCCGGCTGGGTCGTGAGGGGCTGCATCGTAACCGACTGATCAGTCGGCAAAGAAGAGCCCGACAAACAAAGAAAAGACCAAGAGTTAAGAAGCTTACCGCAGGCGGAGGTTGTGCGCAGGAATACGACCGCTTGCCGAACTGCCACTCCGATTCTGAGAGTTTGCAGTTCGCAATCTCGTTCACCAGGCAGGCCACCTCTGTGGCCAGCATCTACCTGGTGCTCATCCGACACGGGTCTCAATGCCCGCTCATCCGGCTAATTAGATGAGGCCGGCCTTGAAGGGGGAGAACCCGGTGCTCCACACAGGCGGCCAGCAAGTCTGAGGCTTTGAGGCCCTCCGACTCTGTCATCACCTTGAGCCGGGCGATGGCAGCGGCGGAGGCGGCCGACAGCGTCCTTGGCTTGAAGGTCCAGTTGGTGCGGGGCTCAGCCGGCGGGCCGGCTTCATAAGCCGGCAGGTTGACGAAGTCGATCGCCGGGTTGACGTTCTTGATGTAGAAGTATGATTTTTGCCAATGCTTGACCGACTGGGTCAATCTGATGGCCGGGAAGCAATTCCCAGCACCCGAGCGCCTCACCACGATGAAGGCGCCGCACTGAGCCGCCTCGTTCTTGGCCGAGACGCCGAGTTTGGTGTAGAAGAATTCTCCCCAGAGCTCGAGAGTGGGGAGAACACCAAGGTAGCCTTCACAGAGCGTGACGAAGGCCGACAGCAGCACCACCGTGTTCGGTGTGGGGTGCTGCGGCTGGAGTCGGCAGAATTGGAGGAATGATCGGAGGAAGCCGCTCGCCGGCAGGCCTAAGCTGCGAAGGAAGTGTGACCGAAAGATGACACGCTCACCTTCCTCCGGCGCCGGCGAGATCTCCTTCATAGGCGGAACGCACGTCTGGACATTGCCCTCGCCGGGCAGCCGCCACGTGTTGCGGAGGAAGGTGATGTGGTCTTCGATGACGTTCGAGCCATTCCAATCACCGGCCTGCTCGCACGCCATGGAAGCTCGAGTTTGATGAGGGCGCGGTGCAGCTAGGAGAACGGGCTCGGTGACGACGGGCCGCGGCAGCACTTCGGCACAGCACGGGAGTGCGGCGGCAGCGGAGAGGAAGGAGAGGAAGAAAATGGCGAAGGGAGAGGAGGGCGCGCGTGCTAGTGCCGCTGCCCTCCTCCCCCTACTTATACCCCATGGCTGCAAAGCCGAGGGGACGGGGTGTGGGGATCGTGGGATTAACTGTGCCCACGACCCCACGATCCCGCATTTACCGCGCAGTAACGACACGAAGTAATTGCGCCACGGAATCCCAACCGTTTGCCTCGGCCGCAGCGGATCCGCGCGCGTGCCGAGGCCCTTTAGTGGTGGGCCCCGGCCTGCGGCGACGTCCCGTCACGCGCGTGGGTTGGTAGGCGGCCAGGCCGACTGGCGCCACGTGGCATGCAGCTAGCTGGCGGCAAGACTGGTGCCAGGCTGGCGCGCCACCCAGCTCCCGCCAAGACGTTTCAAAAACCACCAGGCGGCTTGCCTGGTCATATCCGGCTCTTGACAGTCGGCGCTCCAGAAGTCGGACAAAGCAAGATCAATAAACCACTCGGAGTAGGAAGCCGATGAGGCCCCTCGCCTCTTTCAGCCGCGGTGCCCCACCAGCTTCGGGGACTACTGTCGGAGTAAATGACCACGGGTAGCCTCATCAGCCTCCCATGGTATTTCAAGACATCGGGGCCGGCTGCGCCCCACAAGAATCAAAGACCGAAGGCCGCCTTCTTGGGACTGACTAGTCCATACGGCCGGCTGCCAGAAGGCGGCAAAGCGCAACAGATGATCACCGAGCGGGCCAACTCCTAGCAGGCGGCCTCCAGAGAGGCCGGCTCCTAGCAGGCGGTTCCTCCGCCCCCTTGAAGTTTGTACCACATTATGACGACAACACGGGGCGTGGCTATAGTGCGGCCTACCACCCCTTAATCCAGGGCAGAGCATGGACACAGTGCGGCGTACAGGGCGGACATCCCCCGCCCGGCACGGCACTGTTGCCACGCGGCCCATGACATCACCCATGGCAGAGAAGGCCACGCCCCCACGACGGGCTGTCGGTATGGCCCACAAGACGGCGGGCCCTATCTGACAGTGAGAAGCCAGAAGGTGGCAAGCTCCCATCAGTTGGCACGGGGGGAGGCCGACTCTAGGTAGCCGGCCCTCCCCCTTCCTCAAAGTCCATGCGCCATTAATCAGAAGAGATGGGGAATGGCTACAGTGATCGTCCGCCGGGCGGCGGTACTGTAGCCATGCCTCCCCGACAAAGAACACATCATCAGTGGCATTGCTATAGTACTAAGCAGCCGGCAGGACCCGCCAGCGGCGGGCACGGGCTATTGACTAAGTACAATACAGCCAGTAGGGCCCACCAGGCGGCGGGCCCCTATGGCCGGCGGAGAAGCTGGCGACCACTGACACTGACGGTTGGGTCCTACACCCAGCCAGATTACCATTGTACCCTGGGGGGTAGGCCTATGTAAACCCCCTCAGGGCACCCATGCAAAGGGATCAACCTCCTTGAGATCCCAGACCACCCACACCCACGTATAGAGAGAGAGGAAGTTAGGGCTAGCCTTGTTCTTCTTCCCCCTCTAGAGAAACAACTCAAGGAGCAAGCTTGTAGCCACCATTGTTGCTTAAGTGATCATGCGGAGACCCCGCAGAGCAGGAGTAGGGGTGTTATCTCCTAGGAGAGCCCCGAACCTGGGTAAGATTCGCCGGTGGGCATGTTTGCGCCTTATCCCGTTTCCTGGCACCGGCGACGTATTATTAGCTGCCTCCATGATAAGCCATCCCTTGGCATATGTCGCATGACACCCCCCGATAGGGCAAGTTGCTCCAGTAAGGCTCTTACCGGGGCTACGCAGGCCACCCCGGCAAGTCTCTTGCCGGGGAAAGCCCATCTTGTCCCTTTGCTCCTCGCGCCTCTGGCTTGGGCGCTGCTCTGGTAGTCTTGTATCCTTGCTTCCTCTGCCCCGCCAAGCATGGACGCAGGTGTGGCTACAACTGCCGGTGCACAAGTAGAGGGGTACAGAAAGTCCCCTACTTTTGTACACCGACAGGAGCCCCCGGGCCTGGGCCACACATAAGCGCAGAACGTTGTTGGGCCAGGCCCAGAACGGTGCGCGGGCATGCGTGACGGAGTTTTAACTGCGGTAACTCCTTTGCCAGTTGCGCTTCCCCATGACCCGCGTCGAATGCGTGACATGGGGGTCGTGCGTGGAGCGGTTGCAGCACTCTTGCGTCACATCATGGTGAATAGTAAAGAGGCGGACTCGTCTTCCCCATAAAAAAGAGGAGGCCGCAGGGGCGCGGCTCATTTACGAAGTGGACTCGGGTCGTGGCCTTCAAGGCGCCCGCGCCCCACGATCACGGGGTGAAAACGGTCGCTTCATTTGTCTTCTTGATTCCGGCCCGCCCGCCACGTGTCCTTCATGCCCCAGGGAGTGTAGGTGATAGATACGGAGGGCACGGACCTTAACGCCAAGGCAGGAAGCCGGGTTGTCGCTGTTTGGAGCAGTGGGTCGGTCCCGATTGCCTGCACCTCTGGCGGCCGGATTGGTCGAGTGGGGCGGCCGCCCTTAGGTTGGGGAGGCCGAGCCCCGGTCCCGCCCCTTTATAAGAAGGGGAGAGGGATGGCATCCTTCAACATTCATCTCCTTCCAGCTTGACTCCTTCCTTCCCTTCGCCATGGCGAGAGGGCACGCCGGCGCTCCAATGGCAGCAACGAGGGCCTCTACTCGACAGCGCGTCCCCCCTCCTCAGGAGCTCATGGCGGCAGAGCCCGCTGTGAGAGGAAGAGGGAGGGGGCGAGGCCAAGGCCGCCATGGCGCTCGGGGGAGAGCAGGACGGGGCGGCGCACCGGCCGCGCTTTCGCCAGCGGTCTTCCCCCAATGGAGGGCCATGTCAGAGACCAGCCCCGTGAGTTCTTCATCAGGCTGTACAAGCCAGTGCGCGGTCACCTCCGCCTCCCCACCCCGTTTGCTCGGGAGATGGAGCTCGACCCGCCACAGGCCTTGAGGCTGCATATGAGGGGCTGCGGGAACGGCAGCATGCGGGGTGACGTTGACTTCCCCGCCCCTCATGTCATGTATCTCCGCCATGGGTGGAAAACCTTCGCCCGTGCCGATAGCCTGTCGGAGGGGCTCGTCCTCCACTTCAAATTGATGGAGAACGTCCTGCTCTCCGTCAAGGTCTTTGGGCACTTGGGAACTCGCCTAAGGTGTTGCGCGGAGAGCTCCACCAACAATGAAACCTCCTCCTCGGGCGAGAGTGACGAGGAGGACAACGACAGCGACGACGAGGGTATCAAGCGGGAGGACGCTGATTCCGACTCCGGCTAACCGCATCGCCCTCCTCCCTCGGCCACGCGCCTTGCCGAGGGTCTTCCCCGTCAAGCTCTACATCGGCGCGTTCCCCGTCGCCCCCTCTTTGCCTTCACCTGCCGCACCTGGGAGGAAAGGGGCAAGAACGGAGATCACGGGGCACTTATCTTTCTTTTTAACTTGTAGGCACTTGCTAAATCTTAATTTCTAGATGATGTAATCTCTCGAGCCCATGCTTATGTCGTGTAACCTTCGTACTCGTATCAGCATGTTAATGAAAAAGACTAGCCTTGCCGGGAAGCCGCGCACGCGTACGTTCGTGCAGAGGTGAAACGCCTCCTTAATGAAAATAAACGAGTCCCCCCGGCAAGCTGTCCTGCTGGTGCCCTCTGCGCCTGCCGAAGAATCACATCTGCCGGGTTACAGACAAAGGGTCCAGCCCCCCATCCACATCCTTTTAGCAAGGGCTACTACGGCCACTCCAACCGAAGCAGCGTTCTGGCCGGGAATGGGAGCACCCGAGTTTTTAAAGAAGAGTGGCGAGGTTTTCTAATGCACAAGTCATAGGTTACGAACATGAATGGGCAAGAGGTAAACTTTATCTGTTTGGTTTGTCGGGGATCGCCATGCCGGGCGGTCTTCTCAACTTCTTGCCGGAGCCGGGTCCTTAGCAGGATCGCGCATCCTCGTCGTGGCTGGAAAGAAGAGAGGGCAAGAGCATGGAACCTTGGCGGTCCACTAATATTTGTTGGAATCAAAAAGCAATACAATATCCTGGACAAGCATGCATATACATATACACATAAACATGGAAATCAAGAGGAAACTATACATGCTAAGGGATTTCTTTCCCTGACTGCGCATAGGGTCTGCGCCCGGCTCTGTACACAGGGTTACATGCCTTGCCGGCAAGGCTAGTACAAAATGGGGGTTGCCGGGGCTCCTGGAAACCGCGCCTTATGGGTAAAACTTGCGAAGATGTTCCATATTCCAGGAATTGCTCACCAGAATGCCATCTTCGGTCTACAGGTGGACTGCGCCGGGCCTGGTGACTCGTATTACCCGATAAGGGCCTTTCCACTTTGGGGTCAACTTGTTTGAATTCTTGGCGGATTGGATTCGCCGAAGAACAAGGTCGCCTTCCTCAAGGCTTCGGGCGTGAACCTTGCGGCTATGATAGCGGTGCAAGGCTTGCTGGTAGCGAGCGGCTCGCACAGCAGCCTGAAGACGATCTTCCTCAAGGAGCGTCGCATCATCTTGGCGCAACTGCTCTTGCTCAAGCTCATCATAAGCGAGCACTCGAGGTGACCCGTATATGAGTTCCGTGGGGAGAACTGCTTTTTCCCCGTATACCAGGGCAAAGGGTGTCTGACCAGTGGCTCGATTTGGTGTCATCCTGATTGACCAAAGAACCGTTGGCAACTCATCAATCCAGCGCCTTCCGCACTTGTGTAGCCTGTCAAAAGTTCTGGTCTTGAGGCCTTGCAACACTTCTGCATTCGCCCTCTCGGCCTGGCCGTTACTTCTGGGATGAGCAACAGAAGCAAAGCAAACCTTGCCGCCGAGGTCTTGGATGTATTGCGTGAAGGTGCGGCTTGTGAACTGCGTGCTGTTATCGGTGACGACCCTATTGGGCACACCAAAATGGCAGACTAGCCCCTTGAAGAACTTGACGGCTGACTGTGCTGTCACCTTTCTCACCGACTCCACTTCCGGCCACTTTGTGAACTTGTCGATTGCGACGTACAAGTACTCAAAGCCCCGGACAGCACGGGGAAAGGGGCCCAGTATGTCGAGCCCCCAGACCGAAAATGGCCTGGAACGAGGGATTGTCTGAAGAGCTTGGGCTGGTTGATGAAGCTTTTTTGAATGGAACTGGCACGCTTCACACTTGATTACTAGTGCAATCGCATCCTGGAGAGCGGTGGGCCAGAAGAAACCTTACTGGAATGCTTTGCCGGCCAGGGCTCTCGACCCTATGTGGGAGCCACACATGCCTCCATGTATCTCTACCAACAGCTCCAGTCCGTCCTCCCAAGGAATGCACTTCAATTTCACGTCGTTCGGTCTCCTTATGTATAGGGCATCATCCACAAATTGGTACATGCTGGACCGACAGGCTACTTTCTCTGCTTCTTCCTATTCCTCAGGGAGTTCCTCTATTTGGAGGAAACGGACGGTGCGCTGCGCCCATGCTGGAGCTTGGGGCTCGACGGCAAGGACTAAAGGTTCATCTATGGCCACAGGGGTAGCTACCTCTAGAGTCAGGGCTTGAGGCCCTGCCGGAGGTTGCTGCTCCCCGGCAAGCTTGAGGCACCCGGCAACGTCCTTGCCGGCGGCTCCTGGGAGCTCAGCCGGAAAGTACTTGCCGGGGCCTACCTTCCTTCGTTTGTTCTGTCCCGCTGATGGCTCAACAGATGGCTGGGTTAATTGAAGCACAAAGGTACCTGGTTCCACAGGCAACTTTAGGGCAACGCGCTTTGACAGGTCGTCGGCAATGTTGTTCTCTACTCGGGGAACATGCTCTGCTTGTAGACCGTCAAAACGCTCCTCCAACTTCCTCACCTCATCCACATAGGCCTCCATCAACGGGCTCTAGTAATCCTTGTTAACTTGCTTGACGATGAGCTGCGAATCACCTCTGATGATGAGCTTCCTGATTCTGAGGTCTGCCGCGATCCTGAGACCGGCAAGCAATCCCTCGTACTCCACCATGTTGTTCGTTGATTTTTCCCAGGGAAAGTGCATCTGGACTACGTACTTGAGGCACTCTCCGGTGGGTGCGACGAGTAGCATGCTGGCACCAGCACCTTGCAGTGAGAAGGCTCCATCAAAGTACATAATCCAATCATGGCTCATCCCCTTGCCGGGAAGGGTGGTCTCTTGAATCTCTTCGTTAGGCATTGATGTCCATTCTTCTATGAACTCTGCCAAGGCTCGGCTCTTGATTGTCGACCTACTTTCAAACTTGAGGCCAAAGCTCGACAGTTCCAATGCCCATTCCACAATCCTCCCAGTCACATCCGGGTTGTGCAAGATTTGTTGTAAAGGGAGGCGGGTGACGACGGTGATCTCGTGTGCTTGGAAATAGTGACGCGGCTTTCTCGAGGCCATAAGGAGGCTGAAAAGTAGCTTCTGCATACCAGAATATCTTGATCTAGCCTGCTGCAAGAGGGAACTAACAAAATAAACCGGGTGCTGCACCACCTTCTTCTGTTACACTTCGCCCATCTGTGCAGACTCTGTCTTGCCGGGACCGAGCCTTGCAGGGGGTTCCGCCTTGCCAGCGTCAGGCCCTACCGGGGAGGAATCCGGCCCATCATCCGACGGCTTCGCAGCTACTGCTGCTTCTTCCTCAAGTTCCCTCTGTGCCACCAGCGCAGCACCGACCACTTGATTCGTTGCTGCTAAGTACAGCAGCAACGGCTCTTGTGGTTTAGGCGCGACTAGTATTGGCGTGGAGGAGAGGTACCTCTTCAAATCTTGCAGCGCTGCGTCTGCCTCCGGAGTTCGTTTCATTGGACCCGCCTTTTTCAAAACTTTGAAAAAGGGGAGGGCGCGCTCAGCAGATTTGGAGATGAACCTACTCAGGGCAGCAACGCAGCCGGCGAGCCTACGGATGTCTTTGACCTATTTTGGCGCCTCAATCTGCTCAATTGCTTTGATCTTGTCGGGATTTGCTTCGATTCCGCATTGAGACACAAAGTACCCAAGAAGTTTACCGAATGGGACACCGAACATGCACTTCTCTGGGTTGAGCTTGACATTGATCTTGCGCAGATTTGCAAATGTTTCTTCCAGATCTTGCACGAGCGTGGCACTGTCCTTGGTTTTGACCACTATAACATCCATAGCTTCCATATTTTTATGCAGCTGGGGCTCAAAACCAATTTGGACCGCTTGGGCAAACGTTGAATCAGCGCTTTTCAACCCGAAAGGCATTCGTACAAAACAGTACGTACCACATGGGGTGATGAACGCGGTCTATTCTTCGTCTTCCTTCATCATGAAGATCTGGTGGTATCTTGAATAGGCGTCGAGGAATGACAACAGGCCACAGGAAGGCGACGAGCGCGCTTTCCTATTTGCTGCCAAGGGTGGAGCTTATAGTAAAAGCCCTGCCCGTGCCGTCCTCCTTGACGGGCACCTTCTTGGTCTCTGGTAGTGCCGCCTTAGATTTCTTGCTCTTGCCGGTGGAGCTCTCTGGCACGTCCTCGATGGGAGCGCAGCACTCCGAAGAGGCGCGCTTGCCGGAGTGGGTGCAGGAGGTCTTTCCGGAAGAGGTCTCACCGGAAGGGCCTTGCCGGTCGAGGCAGAGGTCTTGCCGATCTTCTTCCCTCCCAGGGCTTCAGCGGCAGGAGCAAGTGCCTTGGCGGCAGTCGCTGCGACTGCCTCCCGGTAGAGTTGGTTGGCGCAGATGAGCGCATCTTTCTTGTCAGAGGGGACGGTGATGATGCTCAGCGGCCCGGGCATCTTCAACGTGTTGTAGGCGTAATGTGACGCCACCATAAACTTGGCCAGCGCTGGGCCACCAAGGATCCCATTGTAGGGCAAGGGGATCTTGGCGACATAAAAAACGATCTTCTCCGTCCTATAGCTCAGCTCGCCTCCGAATGTAACGGGCAACGTGATTTTACCTTTCGGCTGGCTCCTCCCCGGGTTGACCCCTTGAAACGTGCCCGTCTCCTAGAGATCTCCATCGGGGATTTGCAGCCTCTCGATCACGGCGGGCGAGATCAAGTTCAGACTGGCCCCACCGTCAACTAGCACTTTTGTCACCTTGAGGTTGCGTATGGTTGGTGAAACCAACAACGGCAAACACCTGACCGCAGTTTTGCGATTAGGGTGATCCTCGGTGTAAAAAATGATAGGCGTGCTGGACCACTTCAGTGGCTTCTGGGCATCGAACGATGGCTCCACCGCAGTGACCTCACGCGCCCACTGCTTCAATCGGCGGTGAGAGGTGTGCAACGAGGCCCATCGTCGAGGCATGGCATCCATAGCTTTCTGGAACTCGTGCTCGCCGGACTCGTCGTCCTCATCATGATCATCATCTCCCTCCTTGTCACGGCCCCGAGCGGGCCTCTCTTGTTGATTATCTTTGCCGCGGTGACCTCCTTGGCCGCCACATTTCTTCCCAGACCCCTCAACACCATCCTGACCCTTCTCCTTGTCCCGCCTTTCATATTCAGCTATCTGCTTTTCTGCAAGCAGCTCAACCTGTTGGCAGTTCTGGAGGTCATGGCCCTTGGTGCAATGGATCTTGCAGTACTGCTTGTTGGAGCCTCCTGGCTTGTCGGCAGCCACCAAGGCCCGGCAAGCGGCACACCCGGCAACTTCCTTCCCAGGGTCGTCAGCCTTGGCCTTCTTGGCGGCGCCGGGGTCGCCGGATCCCTCGACGGCAAGCACGGTCTTGCCCTTACGCTTCCTGTTGCGGCGTCAGCCCTTCTTTGCCGGGGCGACGATGTCTTCATCGGTGCAGTCGGTTTCCGCGTCGGCATCTTCGCCGTGGTACTTCCTCCCCTCCTCAGCCCGAGCACATCTATCGGCCAGAACATAGAGCTCGGGTACATCCTTGACCTTGTTCATCGCCAGCTCCTCACGCATCTTGCGGTTGCTCACATTCTGATGAAATGCACTGATGACGGCGGCGGGATGAACATCTGGGATGTTGTACTGCACACGACTGAACCTTTGTATATACTTGCGCAGGGACTCGCCGTCCTTCTGGGGGCTGACATGCAAGTCACTCGCCTGGCCAGGAGCCTGGTGGCCTCTGGTAAAGGCGCCAACAAGCTCGTGGCACACATCCGACCAAGAAGAAATGGAATCCACTGGCAGGTGCATCAACCATGACATGACGTTGGGCTTAAGTGCCACCAAGAAATAATTGGCAAGCACCTTAACGTCGCGAGCCCCGCAGCTTGCATCACGATGGGGTAGATGCTGAGGAACTCCGATGGGTGAGTCTTGCCGTTGTATTTTCTCCGACCTCAGGCTTGAACGTGCGGTGGGTAGGCCACTAAAACTGCCGCAGCTCACGGGTGAAGGCTGGACAACCCACCTCGTAAGGTAGGTCACCGCCCCCCGGCGCTGGGCGGTCCATAGTGCGTCCCGCGCGCCTATCTGACTAATGGCGCGCGTCCTGCTGCCGCTCTATAGTGGTCCGGGCGTCTTCCTGAGCTCGCTCCCGAAGGACTTGGCGTTGGTCGCAGCGGGCTCGCGGGTCGGACGACGCCGTAGAAACGTTGTCGCGGGCGTCAACCCGGCGAGCCAGCGGCTGCTGTCGTGGTCGTGGAGGAGGAGAGTGCATCATGGTTGCAGTATCCCCGGTCCTCCCACCGCCGGCATGCACCGGCTCGACAGAGCGCCGGCATGAGGGTCCCACTAGTCGCGGTTCATCTTTGTTGGCGAAGCTGATGAGGCTCCGGATGGTGCCTCTCCACTCGTCGAGCTTCTCCGCAACGGGAGGGAAGTCGAGGAGCAGTTGCACGCGCGCCAACGCTTCTGCTGGCGTGGGTGACTTCTAACCATGTTACAAGGGGATCTATCACGGTCTCGGGGTCGCGGGCCGCTTCCGTCAGCGTCCAGGTGCGCACGCCGGCCTGGTGCATCCTCAGAGTGACGCAAAGGGCTCTTCCCGCGGCGGCACCCAGGGGCACCGACGTCGCTGTGTTGCTCATCGCGCGCGGCCTGGGAAGGCCGCGGCGCGGGCGCCAGCTTGGGTGTCATAGAGGTTGTCGCGCCGCCCGTGGGCGGCATGGCCCCGCCCCCGGGCCCAGCGGTGTGTGGCTCGTCGTCTTGGACCCGAACAATGCCGCTCGCCTGGCTCCGATTGCCAGAGTGTCGTGGATGCTCGCGGGCCACGCCTCCGGCACCATCCGTGGCCACCCCATTGCCCGCCCGTGCTGGTGCGGATGGGCCGGCTCTGGACGACCCGATCGCTGTGATCCCCCTCTTCTTGGGGGCCATGGTGATGATGAAGTCCATGAGCTAACTTCAAAACTAGATTTTCACAGCTTACGCCCCCTACCTGGCGCGCCAAATATGTCGGGAACAACATCTATGGGATCACAGGGAATCCCTTCTACGGTTGGCAGGGCGCGGGGCTGCGGAAAGAGCGGGTTTAGAAGATCAATGCGGGGGGAATTTATCCAGGTTCGGGCCGCAAACGATGTGTAATACCCTAGTCCTGCTTTGGTGATTATTTGGTGTTCTTGAGCTCTTGAACTAGCTGCGGTGCATGCCTAGTCCAAAAAGTCCGAATCCTTCCTCAGTACACCTCGGGCCTCCTTTTATAGTCAAAGGGGTTGCCACAGTGGCACACAGGAGGTGGAAAGTATGAACAGTGTATAAGCCTATCGCCTGGCACCGTAGGACAAACGCATTTAATGCGCTGCCGACGTGCCCTCTTGCTTTATCGGGGACGACAAGGAAGATCGTCCCATCTGTCGCCGCCTCGCCTCGCTCCGACGCACGTCCAAGCTGATGAGGTGTGCAGCGCCACACGGGCTGGCTGGCTGCTGAGCTGGTGCGGTGGCAGGGTCTTCACAAAGATATGCATGCCACCACGCAGGTGCTTGGCTAGTTGGCCGAGAAGCTGCATGCTGCCACGTAGGCGCTCACCTAGTTGGCGGGCTGGCCGCCACGTCAGGACGGGCGCGGGGCAGCGAAACCTTGGTAGGTGTGGGCCTGACTGCGGCCCTGTAGATGTCCCCGGCAAGGGTCTTGCCGGGGTCTCATGAGCGCCCCCGGCAAGGATCTTGCTGGGGGTCTTCAGCTGTCCCCGGCAAGGGGTCTTGTCGGGGGTCTTCGTCTTCTGGTTTTCATCTAGTCTTGCAGGCCTCTAGTCTTCACAAAGATCTGCATGCCACCACGCAGGTGCCTCCCGAGCCTTGGTTCCAATGTTGTCGATGGTGTCGGAACTCTTAGGCTCAAGGGTGGCGGCCTTGCTGGTGTTGGGCAAGTTGCCCCGGCAAGGCCTTGCCAGGGAAAGCCCATCTTGTCCCTTTGCTCCTCGCGCCTCTGGCTTGGGCGCTGCTCTGGTAGTCTTGTATCCTCGCTTCCTCTGCCCCGCCAAGCATGGCCGCAGGTGTGGCTACAACTGCCCGTGCACAAGTAGAGGGGTACAGAAAGGCCCCTACTTTTGTACACCGACAAATACCTTTAGTTTGATTGTCAAGACATGATTCCTGCAGTCTCTTAATGATTGTTTTCACATAAACATGTGTTAAAATCCCCTAGTGGGTGGCTTAGCCGCGAACCTGTTTCATTAAGTTTCAAAAATATTCCGAGTGGAGGGCAATCCTCCCACTCGGGGGCTTAGCTGTGACCCCGTACTTGCCTAAGTTTCAAAAATACTCCGAGTGAAGAGCAATCCTCCCACTCAGGGGCTTAGCTGCGACCCCGTACTCGCCTAAGTTTCAAAAGTACTCCGAGTGGAGAGCAATCCTCCCACTCGGGGGCTTAGCAGCGACCCCGTACCCGCCTAAGTTTCAAAAGTACTTCGAGTGGAGAGTAATCCTCCCACTCGGGGGCTTAGCTGCGACCCCGTACTCGCCTAAGTTTCAAAAAAACTCCGAGTGGAGAGAAATCCTCCCACTCGGGGACATAGCTGCGACCCCGTACTCGCCTAAGTTTCAAAAATACTCCGAGTGGAGAGCAATCCTCCACTCGGAGGCTTAGCCGCGATCCCGTAATCGCCTAAGTTTCAAAAACTACTCCGAGTGGAGAGCAATCCTCCCACTCGGGGGCTCAGCTGCGATCCCGTAATCGCCTAAGTCAAAAAATTCTCCGAGTGGAGAGCAATCCTCCCACTCAAATGCTTAGCCGCGAACCAGCTTCGCCTAAGTCAAAAAATCCAAGCACATTGGAAACGGGAAAAATAGCATTCCGATAAAACTATCAAGTTCGGATAAATCTAGCAAGGTTCAGAACCGCAAGAAAAAGTACTCGGGCGTCAGGCCCGAAGGAGTTTAACGATTACACAATCACTCGGCATTCCGAGGCAAATGAATTCAAGTCATCAAGTTTTTCACTCGGTAGGAGGAGGACTGGCTGGCTCGATGAAGGTGTCCAAGTCAATGCCGTCCGCAATGCGAGTGCTGCATCGATGAAGGTATCCATGAAATATTGAAACTTAAGCTTCTTGGTGCTTGCCACCTAAAGAGCTTTCAGCTTTTCTTCCTTGGCGTCCTTGCAATGAACACGGACGAGTGATAGAGCCACGTGGGCACCACAACGAGCAACTGACTTTTTCCATGCTTGCACTCGGGCGGGGATTTCATTGAGCCGAGTCATCAGTGACCCGAGGTCATTTTGAAGCACATCTTCTGGCCATAGCTCCTTGTCTATCCGCGACAGTGCAACCTTCAGCCAAGCAATCTAATCCAAGACATTGGCGAGGCGAGATTCCAGTCGCAGCACCTTCATTGCAGCTTCATCTTTGACATGAGACTTAATGGGTTCAAGTCCCATTTCGATTCGCCCGGTTTCCTCCTCGAAATTCTAACAAAACTCTGCACGAGGAGAGAAGAAATGAATTAGCGGCAAAATTGTGAAGAAGTTTTTTTTGGTTCAGTCGGATGAGGAAAAGTACATTCGAGCATGATGAACATCTTCTTCGCGAGGCCAGCCAAGTAAACTCCAGCTCATACCTCTTCCTAGTGAGCCCATCCACCTTGTCAGCCAAGGCCACTTTCTCTTCCTTTAGTTGTGCAGCTTCTTTCTTCGCCTCGTCGATAGCAGTCTTTAGGTTGGCATTCTCCTCCTCCAATTTGTTGACTAAAGCTAGCTTTCTCTCAGCTAGTTCAGTCTTCTTGCGCGCCACCTTCTGCGCCCCCGCAAGATCAGCGTCCTTCTTCTCCAATGCCTGCTTCATTTTGTCTAAAGAAATAACATTCCTCAGTCGAGCTTGGAGTTGACGGTTTTCACTACGCACATCTGTTCAAGTGGAATCACTCGGTTCAAAGGATGGAAAAGGATAAATATCAAAGCATACAGTCAGGGAGTTATTACCTCCCATGGATGCCACCTCATCCTGCACAGTCTTCAGATTCTTCCTGGCAAGCTCCAGGTCAAGCTTGAGTTGGATCTTTTCCTTCTCCAGTGCAGCATACTGAGTACCAAGCTCACAAGATTTCCGCAATCAACAAAAAACAAGCAATTCAGTCGACGAATAGAAAATTCCGTTACTTCCGAGTGAAGAAGAGCAATTTCAGACTGTTGTTAAAAAATTTCTAAGACCTTCGCCGAATCAAACATCCGACGGCGGTCTCGCGGACTAGACCTAGTGGGTGCACTCGGCGTGCCCCCACTGGTTCGATTTCCCACTCAGTACGGCCTGCCCGGACCGAGTGGAGAAAAAAAAGAGAGAGGAAATCCTTGTTCTTAGACCCCACTACAAGCAGTCTACGACGGTCTCGGGGACTACACCCAGTGGGTGCACTTAGCGTGCCCCCCCTGGACTCGGAAGTTCACTCGACACGGCCTGATCGACTCGATTGATGAACAACAAGCAAACAAGTTCTTCAGACCCCCGCCGAATCAAACATTCAACGGCAGTCTCGGGGACTACACCTAGTGGGTGCACTCAGCGTGCCCCCACTGGTTCCACTCAGCGTGCCCCCACTGGTTCCACTCGACACGACCTATCTAACTCGAATGGAAAAACTATTTGGAAGATGAAACACCCAGTGGGTGTATAGATGCAAGGCACAGACCCATGATAGATGCACATTAAATGTTCCAAAACGCTCATCCATGGACATCTTACGAATAATAAAGCAGCAGTTTTCAGGTAGCATGTCCTAGCAGAGCAATGTTCAAGCCAAGGCAAAACCAGTCAAAATTAACTTACAATCGCACTTACTCAAACATTGGCCTGGAGAGCAGAACTAGCGTCGTAAGCGGCCTTGCTAGTCTCATAAACCACTTTCAGTCGGTCCATCACCAAACCAGCCTGGATCATTGCTTCCTTGGCGGCTCCTGTTTGGTCCTCCGGGACGTGATGCAGAACAAACGGAGTTGACGATGGAGTTGATGACACAGCTGGCGGGGTCGGAGCCTAGGGTTGTGCAGTCACACCAGAAGTCCAGATAGTTGACAGTGAAGGTTGTTCAGTCGACAGGGGAACCGCAAAAGAAACAGTAGCCCATGACGGGTCACCAAGTTCTTGAACAACAGGCTCAGACAGCAGATGAGACATTCGGCTGGAAGACGCCCTTTTGCTCAAAGCCCTGCCCCTCCTTCCTGCTCTCCTCTGGGGTTTGTCCTCATTGTCATCGTCTGGAAGCTAGATAATGTCAGTTGGCGCTGAAATCACTCGACAGTAAGATTGCAGTCGACCACCTAAACAATCATCAAGGCGTAAACGTGTCTGCAATATCATACCTGCTCTGGAGGTGGCCACATCCGCAGTCTCCGCATCAGCCCACTCCTCATCAATATCCATGGATGTTGCAGAAGTAGCAGCCCTGGAAGTCCAAAATATCACTCGTTCAGACAAATGAAAGAGTCCACTACAGCTATGAAAGACAAGGAAAAGAAGCACTCACGCTGAAGCAACAGGCACGACCACCTTGATCCTGGGCAGAGCCTTCCGAGGATTGGGTGGGGCAACTTTGGCTTGTTTTGCGGCCTTCTCAGTCGGTTCTGGAGTCGACTTCGAGTGCGCTTGGGAATCTTTGCACTCGACGCCGCTGCCTTGCCGTGGCCACCCGCTGGATCCTGTGACTGCTTAGAGCGTTTCTCGGAGCGAGGAGGTGATTTGACCTCCGAGCTTTTATCAGATTCTTCACTGTCATCATCGCTGTCGTCGACATACTCAAAATCGTCGCTCCCAGCTTTGCTTTCTCCTTCTCCAAGTTGCTGCGCTCCGTTCGGCATGGAATACATCTTCGTGAAAATCAGCAAGTCACAAGCCACAGACATCAGTCAGATTCAAGAATAATTGCACATTGGAGGGTACAAGACATAAACACTCGACAAATCAAGCTTGACCTCTCCTGGAGCGTTGTTGGTGTTGAATGGCAAGATCCTCCTAGCTCCGCGGGGGTTGTCCTTGTTGCCAGTGATGCTTCGCAGCCACTGAGCCACAATCTCCTCGGCGACCTCCTTTGGGTGGACCCGAGCGGTGTCTTCTGGGCCCGAATACATCCCCATTGGGTGATCTTGAGCTTGGAGGGGTTGGATGCGTTGACTGAGGAACACCTCTAATAGATCCATGCCAGTCACTCCACCCTGAACCAACACAACGACCGCATCGACCAAAATTGCTACCTCACCCTTCTCCTCCTCCTCCTCCTCAACAGTCAGCGAACGAAGAGTATAGAGTCTCTCCAAAGAGAAAGGAGGAAGGCTAGTCAACCGACCCGGAGTCGGAACGTCTTTGAAGTGAAACCAAGTCGACTGCCATCCCCTAACCGACTCGGGAAAAGTCATGGGGGGAAAAGTGCTCCTACCTCTCATCTGGATCCCTAACCCCTCGCACATCTAGATCACATGCATCTTCTCGTCAGTCGGGTTTGCTCTCTTCACCGTCTGATATCGGCAAGTGAAGATGTGCTTAAACAGTCCCCAGTGCGGGTGACATCCCAAGAAGTTTTCACACATTGAAATGAACACAGCAAGGTAAGAGATGGTGTTTGGAGGAAAGTGGTGAATCTGGGCATCGAAAGAAGTTCAAAAAAACCCAGAAGAATGGATGAGGAGGCAAAGAGAAACCTCGGTCGACGCGGGTGGTGAGGAGAAAACGCTCACCCTCGCGTGGCTGGGGCTCGATTTCCCTTCTGGCAACCTCCAGGACCCATGCGCAATCAGGCCGTCGGCGGCAAGGTTCTCCAGGTCTTCCGCCACGACGGTGGAGCGGATCCAATGCCCCTGGATCCAACCAGGTAGCAGACCAGACCGTGACGTCGATCCCTTCGCCGCTTTCTTGCCCTTCGCCGTTGCCTTCTTCGCACACTCCAGAGCTGCGGTCTTGTCCTTCACCATGGCAGTGGAGCTCGAGAGGAACGGGCGGCGGAGTGTGGCACTGGGGAAGACGAGGCGGAGGAGCGGAGAGAAAGGGGGCGAATGGAGAGCACAGTACTGTGCCTCGGCAGTAGCGCCTTTTATGGCATCGCTTCCGAGTGGCTGGCATGTGGGCCCGCGCAATCTTGGCGCGTCCCATAACAGACGCAGGCCCGATACATGGCGAAAAAGGTGGTGCGAAGATCGAGGAGACGCTATCCGCGTGCTCCGCTAACCGCGTTGCACTCCATCTCGTGCGCTTCCCCGAAATTTCGAATCCCGCGAGATCCGGGAACCAACATAATTCACTTGGAAATTCCACGAGCAAGAATCGATCAAGGCGAATGACGAAGAGTTAAAGTACCAGCATGCTTTAGGTCCCTGAGGAAATGTCTCTAGGACACTGAATCGGGTCAAAACGAACTTCAACCCTTCTTCACTCGGTCCTCAATCCATTCGGGGGCTAATGACGATGGCATGTACCTAGGGTAGGGTCTTAGTCCTGACCTAGACACCCTACCCAAGGACACTACCCTAGTGTCCAAGGCCTGCAAGGTTCAGCAGAAGATACTGACTGAAATCGCCCTGGGGTGCAATCCACTCGACGGAAGATTCCACTTGGATATCCCAATTCCACTCGATCATGTTTAAATCACTCGACCATACAAGATCTCACTCGGAGTGCAGAAGGCCTAGAGTCAACCCAGGATGACAACGGTCAGGCATTCACTCCATCGTCATAAAGATCATTTATTGCGGGCGTTACCAGTAACGTTCAGAACATAACTCACATTGAACCCCTGTGTAACTGAGGGCTGCGAGGGGCCAGGCACACTCTATATAAGCCACCCCTCCCCTCTGGTATAGGGGTTCGCACTTCTGTAACTTTGCACACATCCAATCGACAAGCCTGTGCGGCACCGAGACGTAGGGCTATTACCTCCTCCGAGAGGGGCCTGAACTCGTACATCTGTGTGTACAACCTTCCCGTAGCTAGGACTCTGCCCTCTCCTACATACCCGCTACTCTTACTATCAGACTCATTCCCACAACACTCATATGCATGACTGTCTTGGGGTCTGGAGGCGTTGCGCGACCTCCATCTTTCTCCCTTTGCTTTATTTCTTTTATGGTAGATGATAATCACAATAAATGATGTGATTCCACCATAATTTTCTTGGATTCCTTCCACAGTATTTTATTTGCTCTGAAAGACGTTTCCTGGGAAAACCGACAAAAAGCAACGCGCAAAGGTAGTAAAATTCCACATAGCCTACTGCGTAGGCACAAAATAAAAGGTGAAAAATTCACATAAATTGGACTCATCAACTTTGACGATACAACAAGCGGTGTAACTACAACAACTTTGTCCCACTGACCCGTGGACCCTAGTGAGGTATCAAGATGGACATTTTGCTCAAGGATCCGCCTTGACCTATCCTCCACTACGTTGCAACCGCCTCACAGGCCCATCTGATATATGTAAATTTGCACCCCTTGGAAATTCAACTTATCTAGAGGTTTGTAAAGGCTACTGTGGTACCCCCACGCCTATATAAGGGAAGGATCAAATCCATGAATGAGGACTCTTGGTTAGATTAGCTCCCTCGACAAGTTCCACGGAAGACTAGAGCTGGGAGAAGAGCAATAGTGATGACCCACGCACTACTACTACCCAGAGCAGTAGGTTGTAACCACTCGTATAAGCAGATCAAGATCTCAAGTGTGACGTACGGTATTACAACTCATGGTGGACTCAACCTGGGTAAAAAAAACCATGTTTCTGCCATGAATTTTCCTGGTTTTAGCCCCTTGTCGAACAAGTAAAAGAGAGTTAACCTTTATCCCTGACCTCAATGACCACACGACATATCGCACGCTAGGTAGGGAGATAAGACTCCAGTTTTGTTCGTGTCTTCATCAAACATGCCCAAGAACGAAGGCCTATCGAGAACGCGGGTTTCTTCATAGGCATGCTCAAGGCCTTGCGTGGAAGAAAATGACCGTGATGCGGATGAAACCCCGCCAAGGGAAGTGGATGTATTTGAGGCGTATGACACTAGGGACATGTCCCCGCGGGACCGACGTTGTGGTGGTGCAGTGAGTCAGGACCGCTAAGGGAAGAGAAGCAACAAGAGACTGGCTCATGGGGTACAAGTGGGAGGCGGCACCAGCGCCCTCACATGAGTAGGGTGCTACTTGTGAACTGTGTTGGGATTTCCCCAGAAGAGGAGGGGTGAAGCAGTACAATAGAGATAAGTATTTCCCTTAGTGATCAAAACCAAGGTTATTAAAACAATAGGAGAACCAAGCAAATTCCCTTGTATAGCACCTATATACATAAAAGCAAATACTTGCAACCAACATGGGAAGCTTGTTGTCAATCCCCTTGAACTCGTTATTTGCAAGGATTGATCCTAGACAGCAGAGAGAGCTTGACTGGAGCTAAGAAATATTTCTAAAGAATCCCTTCATTTTCTTCGTTTAGTCTAGTCTGATTTAAAACATGTTCTCTACTATGATAGGGGCTGTCGTTAGGGTCACTACTTCTTATGCCGGGAGATGGTAGTTATCTATAATTCTGATAGTGATAGATAGATAAAAAGAAAAGTATAAAATTGCAGCAAGGTATTTTTGGTTCTAATAATATGATAAAAGTAGACCCCGGGGCCATAGTTTTCACTAGAGGCTTCTCTCTTGAACACATATCATACGGTGGGTAAACAAATTACTGTTGGGCAATTGATAGAAAAGCGCATAGTTATGACGTATTCGTGGCAATGTCACGTATATAGGCATCACTGTAAGTGCATCTAGTGCCACTCCTAGGTGGTTTTGGAGTATTGACGACAAACGTGGTTGAGGGACTAATGTGTTTGTGAGAATTGCAGGATAACACATGTAGTAGTCCCTCATTGATTCAGTTTACCTACCAGAGATGACCCCTGAAAATGTATGAAGACATTGAAGACAATGGTGGTTCGTGAAGACATTCACGATGAAGATAATGACATGTGAAGACATTGACTTGAAGACTATGGTGTGCGAAGACATAGTTGTTTTGTAGTTTCCTTTTCTTCTTTCTTGAGTCATAGGAACCACCATACTGTTAAGGGGGGTCCAAGTGAACAAAGTGAGATGACTGAAGAGATGCTCAACCAAAATCCTATGTCTTCGAGGGAAGACAATGAGAGCAAATCTTATCCAGAGTAGGACGAGTCAGCTTTGCTTGTAGCCCAAGCCAAGCTGCCGCGTGTGTTTGAAATGCGACCGTTGGACACGTGTCGGTTCCTTAGTGACCCATGGTCATTTCATACATATCATGTCGGGTTGCCTCCAGGCTATAAATAGCCCACCCCCTACACCATAATTTGGTGGCTGCTCAGAGTTAGTACACGCCTTTTGTCGTTTGAGAGCAACCCACCTCCGAAGCCTTTGAGAGAGAGATCCTTGCGAGGACAAAGCCCAAAACACCTAGAGCCAAAGAGTGTTAGGCATCACTGAAGTCTTTCTGTCTGCGTGACCTAAAGACTTATTACACTTGAGGATTGTGAATCCTCCAGCCGGTTAGGCGTCGCGTTCTGAGCATCCAAGAGTCATTGTGGATCGCCGGTGAACGAAGTCTGTGAAGGTTTGTAAGTCTACCTTGAAGACTTACCAGAGTGATTGGGCGACGACTGGGTGTCCTTAGCTCAAGGGGAATAAGGTGAAGAAGCAGTCTTCTGAGTTCAATCTCAGCCTCCCTAACCAGACATACAGTTGTCACAACAACTGGAACTGGTCTACCAAATACTTGTCTTCACCAAGCAACTGGTTCTATCCCCTACTTCCTTTACATTTCAGTTTGTCTTCGTGAAGTCATTGCTTGCTTGCATGATCTGTTTGACTTCACTGTGTGAAGACTATTACCTGTATGGCTTCATACTGTCTTCCATTCTGATCCATACTACCTAGCTGCTGTTAGTCTTCGTACTTTCACTATACTGCTTACTTGACTATGGCTTGTCTAGGGTAATTTATCCTCCGCTGCATATCAATAGGTTCATTTCATCTGTTTGTCTTCAAACACCTCGTGTTTTGAAGACTTTCATAAAAATCACCTATTCACCCCCCTCTAGTCGATAACAAGCACTTTCAATCACGTTCGTGACAAGTAGACCGACTCCTGCCTGCATCTACTACTATTACTCCACCAATCGACCGCTATCCACCATGCATCTATAGTATTAAGTTAATGACAAAAAGAGTAATGCTTTAAGCAAGATGCCATGATGGACAAAGTAAACTCAACTAATATGATTAAACCCCGTTGTTTTGCCCTTAATGGCAACAATACTATACGTGCCTCACTACCCCTTCTGTCACTGGGTGAGGTGATACGTCTCCAACGTATCTATAATTTATTAAGTATTCATGCCATGTTTACAACAATTTTATATGGTTTTGGTATTATTTGAATGGAACTAACCTGGACTAACACTATTTTCAACAGAACTACCATGGTGTTGTTTTTGTGCAAAAATAAAAGTTCTCAGAATGGGCTGAAAATTTACAGTCATTTTTCGTGGACCAAAAGAGACCCCCGAAGCTTCGAGGAAGGACCAGAAGCCGCACGAGGAAGCGACAAGCCTAGGGGCCGCACCCCCCAGGGCACGTCAAGTGGGCTTGTCGCTCCCTCATGGGCCCCCTTGACGTGAAACCAATGCCAAAATTCCTATAAATACCAAAACCCTGAGAAAGAAACCTAGAACTTCCGCTCCGCTACCGCGAGCCTCTGTACATAAGCGATCTCATCTGGAGCCCTATTCCGGCACCCTGCTGAAGGGGGAAATCATCACCGGAGGCCATCTTCATCATCCCAACAGCCACCATGACGAGGAGGGAGTAGTTCGCTGCTACTTGTGAGTTGCGTTGAGATTTTCCTGAAGAGGAGAGGATGATGCGGTACAGTAGAGATAAGTATTTCCCTCAGTTATGAAATCAAGGTTATCAATGCAGTAGGAGAACCAAGCAACACTATGTAAACAACACTTGCACACAAACAACAAATACTTGCAACCCAATGCCTAGAGGGGTTGTCAATCCCTCAACGGTTATGAGAAAGATTAAATTGTATAGGTTTTGGTAAATAGATCTAACTAAAATACAAAATAAAATAAATAAAAGAAAATTGCAGCAACATATTTTTTGTTTTAATATATGACAGAAAATAGACCCTAGAGCCATAGTTTTCACTAGAGGCTTCTCTCGAGAAAATAGCAAATGGTGGGTAAACAAATTACTATTCAATTGACAGAAAAGCAAGTAATTATGACGATATCCAAGGCAATGATCATGTATATAGGCATGATACATCTCGTACCTCTAATTTTTTATTGTTCCATGCTATTATATTATCTATCTTGGATGTATTATATGCATTAATATGCTATTTTATATCATTTTTTGGGACTAACCTATTAACCTAGTGCCAGTTGTCATTTTTTCCTTTTTTTTGTCTTTTATAGAAAATCAACACCAAACGAAGTCCAAACGGAACGAAACTTTTTGGGGATTTTTCTTGGACCAGAAGACAACCACGAATCTTCAGGAGGAGGCTAGAAGGCCCACAGGTGAGCCACAAGCTCACCAGGCGGGCCCTAGGGAGGCGACCTATGAGCTTGTGGGCCCCCGTGGCTCCTCTCACCCTAATTCCAGCTCTACAAATACCCAAATGTTCCCCGTAGGGCACACCAAAAATACTTTTCCACCGCCGCAAGCTTCTGTTCTCGTGAGATCCCATCTTTGGGCCTTTTCTGGCACTCTACCGGAGGGGGATTCGATCACAGAGAGCCTCTACACCAACCTTGTTGCCCTTCCGATGATGTGTGAGTAGTTTACCACGGACCAAAGGGTCCATAGCTAGTAGCTAGATGGTTTCTTCTCTCTCTTGATCTTCGATACAATGTTCTCCTCGATGTTCTTGGAGATCTATTTGATGTAATCTTCTTTTGTGGTGCGTTTGTTGAGATCCGATGAATTGTGGGTTTATGATCAGATTATCTATGTGTACCATTCTGAGATATATTGCCATGCAACTTCCACCGTTGCGTTTATTATGACACATACCATCATTGTCATATTGCTTTGCATGATCATATAGTTGGCATAGTATTTGTGGCTTGGCCGTCGTTCATATTTTTTATACATGTCACGCTAGATTATTGCACATCCCGGTGCACCGCCGGAGACATTCATGTAGAGTCATATTTTTGTTCTAGTATCGAGTTGTAATTCTTGAGTTGTAAGTAAATAAAAGTGTGATGATCATCATTATTGGAGCATTGTCCCATGTGAGAAAAGGATGATGGAGGCTATGATTCCCCCACAAGTCAGGATGAGACTCCGGACTTAGATTAAAAAGAGGCCAAAGAGCCCAAAATAAAATAAAAAAATAAAAAATAAGAGTTCAAAGAGCCCGAAAGTAAAAAAGAAAAAAACTGAGAGAAAAAGAGAGAAGGGACAATGTTACTATCCTTTTTCTACACTTGTGCTTCAAAGTAGCACCATGTTCTTCATTATAGAGGGTCTCCTATGTTGTCACTTTCATATATTGCTAGTGGGAATTTTTCATTATAGAACTTGGCTTGTATATTCCAATGATGGGCTTCCTCAAATTGCCCTAGGTCTTCGTGAGCAAGCGAGTTGGATGGAAATCCCTACTCACTTGCACCAATATAAATTGAGGGGCATCTCCATAGCCTATTAATTTTCCTATTTGGTGTGAGAATTTCTTTCTCCTTTTTGTCTACTACCACCTTCTATTCCTCCCATAGTGTTATATCCATGGCTCACGCTCATGTATTGCGTGAAAGTTGAAAAAGCTTTAGAATATTAAAAGTATGAAACAATTGCTTGACTTGTCATCGGGGTTGTCCATAATAAATACTTTGTGTGATGAAGATAGAGAATGATAAGACTACATGATTTTGTAGGGATAACTTTCTTTAGCCATGAAGTATTATTGTTTTTATGTCAATATTAAAATTTTGTTTTTGAATCTTATGGATCTGAATATTCATATCACAATAAGAAAGATTACTTGATAAACATGTTAGGTAGCATTCCACATCAAAAACTATGTTTTTAACCTTTACCTACTCGAGGACGAGCAGGAATTAAGCCTGGCGTTGCTTGATACGTCTCCAACATATCTATAATTTTTTATTGTTCCATGCTATTATATTATCCATCTTGGATGTTTCATATGCATTTATATGCTATTTTATATCATTTTGGGACTAACCTATTAACCTAGTGCCCAATGCCAGCTGCTGTTTTTTTCCTTGTTTTTGTCTTCTACAGAAAATCAATACCAAACGGAGTCCAAACAGAATGAAACTTTTTGAGGATTTTTCTTGGACCAGAAGAAACCACGAAGCTTTGGGAGGAGGCCAGAAGGCCCACAGGTGAGCCACAAGCTCACCAGGCGCGCCCTATGAGCTTGTGCCCCCCGTGGCTCCTCTAACCCTAATTCTAGCTCTATAAATACCCAAATATTCCCCGTACATCAGAGGGCACACCAAAAATACTTTTCCGCCGCTGCAAGCTTCTGTTCTCGTGAGATCCCATCTTGGGGCATTTTCTGGCACTCTGCCGGCGGGGGATTTGATCATGGAGGGCCTCTACACCAACCTTGCTTCCCTCTTGATGATGTGTGAGTAGTTTACCACGGACCTAAGGGTCCATAGCTAGTGTCTAGATGGCTTCTTCTATCTCTTTGATCTTCAATACAATGTTCTCCTCGATGTTCTTGGATATCTAGTCGATGTAATCTTCTTTTGCGGTGCGTTTGTTAAGATCCGATGAATTGTGGGTTTATGATCAGATTATCTATGAATATTATTTGAGTCTTCTTTGAACTCTTTTATGAATGATTAAGATAGCTTTGTATTTCTCTCTGATCTATTGATTTGGTTTGGCCAACTAGATTTATCTATCTTGCAATGGGAGGGGTGCTTTGTGATGGGTTCAATCTTGCGGTGTCCTCACCCAGTGATAGTAGGGGTAGCAAGGCCCGTATTTGTATTGTTGCCATTAAGGATAAAAAGATGCGTTGTTTTACCAAATTGCTTGGATCTATCCCTCTACATCATGTCATCTTGCTTAAGGCGTTACTTCGTTCTTGTTAACTTAATACACTAGATGCATGCTGGATAGCAATCAATGTGTGGAGTAATAGTAGCAGATGCAGTCAGGAGTCGGTCTACTTGTCACAGACGTGATGCCTATATTCATGATCATTGCCTTAGATATCATCATAATTATGCGCTTTTCTATCAATTGCTCAACAGTAATTTTTTCACCCACCGTATGCTTTCTTTAAGAGATAAACCTCTAGTGAAACCTATGGCCCCCAG
The DNA here is from genome assembly GCF_018294505.1 of Triticum aestivum. NCBI lineage: Eukaryota > Viridiplantae > Streptophyta > Magnoliopsida > Poales > Poaceae > Triticum > Triticum aestivum. The sequence continues at coordinate 91,950,822 of NC_057805.1, forward strand.
GTCTATTTCCTATAATATTATTTCCCGATCTATAAAACCAAAACCCCCAAATTACCTTGCTGCAATTTATTTATCTTTACTTTATTTTACCCTTTTACTTATCTTTTATACCTATCTCTATTAGATCTCACTCTTGCTAGTGACTGTGAAGGGATTGGCAACCCCTTTTTCACATTGTGAGGAAGTGTTTGTTAGCTTGTGCAGGTGCCTCTATTGGGGATTTGCGTGTGCCTCCTACTGGATTGATACCTTGGTTCTTAACTGACGGCAATACCAATCTCTACTTTGCTGCTTCACCCTTTCCTCGTCAAGGGAAAAACAACGCAAGCTCAAGAAGTAGCAAGGCACCATGTCCAAGATTAGTAGATCGACTCCTGTCTGCATCTACTACTATAACTCCACACATCGACCGCTATCCAGCGTGAATCTAGTGTATTAAGTTCATGGAAAAATAGAGTAATGCTTTAAGCAAGATGACATGATGTAGACAAGATAAACTCACGTATGAATAAACCCCATCTTTTTAACCTTAATAGCAACGATACATACGTGTCATGTCCCTTTCTGTCACTAGGATTGAGCACCGCAAGATCAAACCCATTACAAAGCACCTCTTCCCATGGGAAGATAAATCAATCTAGTTGGCCAAACCAAACCAATAAACCGGAGAAGAAATACGAAGCTATAATAATCATGCATAAAAGAGTCCAGAGAAAACCCAAATAATATTCATGGATAGATCTGATCATAAACTCACAATTCATCGGATCCCAACAAACACACCGCCAAAAGTCATTACATCAATAGATCTCCAAGAACACCAAGGAGAACATTGTATTGAAGATAAAAAGAAGAGAAGAAGCCATCTAGCTACTAACTATGGACCCGTAGGTCTGTGGTAAACTACTCGTGCATCATTGGAGGGGCAGCAAGGATGATGAAGAACCCCTCCATGATTGTTTCCCCCTCCGACAAAGTGCCGGAAAAGGCCTCTAGATTGGATCTTGTGCTTATGGAACTTGCGGCGGCAGAAAAAGTATTTCTTGGACTCCCCTGAGGGTTTTGGGATTTTAGAGAATTTATAGAGGCGGAGGTACATCAAAATGATGCTCATGGGCCCCACTACCCACCAGGGCACGCCAGAGGCCCCTGGCGCGCCCTCGTACCTAGTGGTCCCCTCTTCCATCTTCTCATGGCCTCCAGAAGCTTCCGGGGTCTCTTATCACCAAAAAAATCTCCAAAAAATTTCGTGGCATTTGGACTTCGTTTGGCACTGATATTCTGCGAAGAAAAAAACACGAAAAAACATCAACTGGCACTGGGCACTAAGTTAGAAGGTTAGTCCCAAAAAATGATATAAAGTTGCTTGTAAATGTATATAAAACATCCAAGATTGATAATATAATAGCATGGAACAATAAAAAATTATAGATACATAGGAGACGTATCAAGCATCCCCAAGCTTAATTCCTGATCATCCTCGAGTAGGTAAATGATAGAAACAAAAATTTTGATGTGGAATGCTACCTAATATATTCATCATATATTATTTTCTTTGTAGCATGGACATTTGGATTTGAATGATTCAAAGCAATGGTCTATAATTTGAATACATCAATACTCAAGCATATTAACAAGAAACTATGTCTTTCAAAATATCAACGCTAATGAAAGTTATCCCTATCCCATTACGCTCAATCATTGATCCATCCATGAAACACTCAAATATTAACTACATCCAATGCACAAGTATGACAATAGTGTTCCCTAGTTTGTGCTTTATAAGAGAAGATGGAGACTCAATGTGACGCCCCCGATTTGACCGTACACTAATCATGCACGCAAATGTGTACGATCAAGATCAGGGACTCACGGGAAGATATCACAACACAACTCTAAAACATAAATAAGTCATACAAGCATCATAATACAAGCCAGGGGCCTCGAGGGCTCGAATACAAGTGCTCGATCATAGACGAGTCAGCGGAAGCAACAATATCTGAGTACAGACATAAGTTAAACAAGTTTGCCTTAAGAAGGCTAGCACAAAAGTAGCAACGATCGAAAAGGCAAGGCCTCCTGCCTGGGACCTCCTAACTACTCCTCGAAACCGAACTCCACGTAGAATCATCCTCGGGATCTCTAGCTCCTGGACTCCAGCATCTGTTTGCGACAATCAGGTATAGAAAGGGGAAAAGAGGGAGAAAAGCAACCGTGAGTACTCATCCAAAGTACTCGCAAGCAAGGAGCTACACTGCATATGCATGGGTATATGTGTAAAGGGTCATATCGGTGGACTGAACTGCAGAATGCCAGAATAAGAGGGGGATAGCTAATCCTATCGAAGACTACGTTTCTGGCAGCCTCCATCGTGCAGCATGTAGAAGAGAGTAGATTGAAGTCCTCCAAGTAGCATCGTATAGCATAATCCTACCCGGCGATCCCCTCCTCGTCGCCCTGTTAGAGAGTGATCACCGGGTTATATCTGGCACTTGGAAGGGTGTGTTTTATTAAGTATCCAGTTCTAGTTGTCATAAGGTCAAGGTACAACTCCGGGTCGTCCTTTTACGAGGGACACGGCTATTCGAATAGATAAACTTCCCTGCAGGGGTGCACCACATAACCCAACACGCTCGATCCCATTTGGCCGGACACACTTTTCTGGGTCATGCCCGGCCGCGGAAGATCAACACGTCGCAGCCCCACCTAGGCTCAACAGAGAGGTCAACACGCCGGTCTAAATCCTATGCGCGCAGGGGTCTGGGCCCATCGCCCATTGCACACCTGCACGTTGCGTACGCGGCCGGAAGCAGACCTAGCCTAGCAGGCGTTCCAGTCCAATCCGGCGCGCGCCGCTCCATCGCTGACGTCAAGAAGAGCTTCGGCTGATACCACGACGTCGAGTGCCCATAACTGTTCCCGCGTAGTTGGTTAGTGCGTATAGACCAAATGCCAGACTCAGATCAAATACCAAGATCTCGTTAAGCGTGTCAAGTATCCGCGAACGCCGACCAGGGCCAGGCCCACCTCTCTCCTAGGTGGTCTCAACCTGCCATGCCGCTCCGCCATAAAGTAACAGTCGGGGGCCGTCAGGAACCCAGGCCCACCTCTACCGGGATGGAGCCACCTGTCCTTTCATCCCCCTCATCAGAATCACTTGCGGGTACTCAACGAGCCGACCCGACTTTAGTCACCACATGTGTCATGTATGTAAAGTATATAGTATATACCCGTGATCACCTCCCGAAGTGATCACGGCCCAGTAGTATAGCATGGCAGACGGACAAGAGTGTAGGGCCATTGATGGAACACTAGCATCCTATACCAAGCAGTAGGATAGCATGTAAGGGTAACAACTGTAGCAACAATGACAGGCTATGCAACAGAATAGGATTAACCGAAAGCAGTAAAATGCTACACTACTCTAATGCAAGCAGTAGAGAGTAGAGTAGGTGATATCTGGTGATCAAGGGGGGGGGCTTGCCTGGTTGCTCTGGCAAGGAGGGGTCGTTGTCGACGTAGTCGATCATAGGGGCAGCATCGGTCTCGGGGTCTACCGGAGAGAAGAGGGGGAAGAAACAGTAAATATAAAGCAAGCATAGCATCACAAAGCATAACGTGGTAATACGACGTGTCGGGTGTGACCTAACGTATGTCTACACGAATAGGTGAAGGGGGAAATTCAACCGGAAATGTTTTCCCGGTTCCGGACCTGTGCCAGACAGATGACCGGAGGTGAAATGTTGCAGGTTCACTATGCTAGGGACGTGTGGTGAATGAACGGGCTGCGTATCCGGATTCGTCTCGTCGTTCTAAGCAACTTTCATGTACAAAGTTTTCCCATCCGAGCTACGGTTTATTTTATAATAATTTTAAAGGATTTAAATCATTTTTAGAATTTAATAATTAATTTAATTTGAAATTTAATTAATGCATCAGCCTGACGTCAGCAGTCAACGTTGACCATTGACCTGGTCAACCTGACAGGTGGGTCCCACCTGTCAGGGGCTGTTAGCTAATTAACAGTAGTTAATTAGGTTAATTAGTTATTAGGTTAGTTAATCTTAATTAGTTAATATTAACAGGATTAATTAAGTTAATTAATTATCTTATTTATTTATTTTTATTAATTTAATAATTTTTAATTTTTTAAATCATTTTTTAAACGTTCTCTGGGCGGGGCCCATGTGTCATAGGCCCCAGGGGCCATAGCGGGTGCCAGCGTTAGCGGGTGTGGGCGAGCGTGGGCGTCCGACGGGGCGGACCTGAGCGGAGGCCGTTGGGGCACCGCGGGCGGCTCGCCGGCGGGCAGCGACGGGCGCGAGCCAACCGGGCGGTGGCTGCAGCGGACAGGGCGAGGAGGGGGAGGGGCGACAGCGCGGCGCACGGGGAAGGAGCAGCAGTGGCGGAGAGCGCTGTGGGACGACACGCAGTGGGCGCTGGTCGCAGGCGCGTGCGGGCGCGCACTTCACGCGGCGGGACAATTGCTGTGCGAGCCGCGACGCGGGCGCGTGCGATGCAGTGGGGGAAACAGGGCGGTGGCGCGGTGCGTCGGCGCGGAGTGACGGGCACGGCCGAACGGTGCAGCGCGTGGCCAGGGCGCGGCCCGACCGCGGTGAGCGCGGGGCCGGAGCGCGTGAGGCGTGGTTGCGGCCGGAGCAGAGCATCGCTGGGCGCGGCGGGAGCGCGACAGAGGAGAAGGAGGGGGAGGGCCTCATGAGGGGTTTGCAGGGCACGGGGCAGTGGGGGTCGAGGAGGACGACGGAGATGACGGGCGGCGACGGAGTCGTGGCGGCGCGGGGGCGGGCGCCGTGCGAGGCAGGAGGGCGATAAGGAGGTCCGGTGACAGGGCGGGGCCCTGTCGAGGACGAGCGCCGACGTCGGGTGGCGCAGGGCGCGGTCGTCGGGGTGGATCCCCGATCCAGATCGGGGGGGAGTGGGAGGAGCGAGGGGGATCGAGGGAGGAGTGGGGCGATTTAGGGTTTGGGGTCGGGGGGGGGGGGAGTGGCCTTGTAGGACAGAGAGCGTGGAGTGGGCCGTGGGCTGGCCGGGCGGCCCAGAGGCCAGTTGGGCCATTCGGCCCAGGGGAGGGGGAGGGGCTTTGCCCCTTTTCTTTATTCGTTGTGTTTTCTGTTTTTGTTCTTTTCCTTTCTCTTTCTCTTCTTTTCTGTTTCCTCTCATTTCCTAAACATTTTAGTTTAAAAAAAATACATAGGTTGCACCTAATTTAGTAAACTTAATTATGTCACATTCCGAACATTTTAGTATTTGATATTTGAAAACTTTCATCATTTGTCAAAAATTCAAATTTGCTTTTGAAACATTTTGATCTAACGGGAGGTTAGCAACACTAACAGAGGTGACGTGGCATCGTTAACGTGGGATTACTGTAGTCTAATTATCCGGGCGTCACACTGAACACAAAAATAAAAATTGCATAAAAGTAAATAGATAGGCCCTCCACAGAGGGAAGCAGAGGTTTGTAGAGGTGCCAGAGCTCATAGCTTAAATTGAGAGATAAAATTGTTTTGAGAGGCATGCTTTTCCTGTCAACGAAAACGACTGAGAATTCCCAATATCTTCCATGCTAGATAAATCATAGGTGATTCCCAAACAAAAAAATAAAGTTTATTTCCTTTCTACCATTCTTTCACAATCCATTGCTAGCCATATCCACGGGTACCTTCCATACCAATACTTTCCATGGAATTTATTATCAACAAAATATTTTTTTTTCATTTCGGGACTGGGCATCCCTATTACCTGCCACACTCTCATGCAATGACAAGTGAATAAACACTCATCGTGAGAATAAAATACCTAGAATGGAAAATATTGGCCACCCCTGCCGCTTCATGAGCGGTACGGGCACACAAAAAGGAAATTCATTTTGAAAATTAGAGTTGGCACATACAAATTTACTTGGAACTACATGGAAATACCACATAAAGGTAGGTATGGCACACACTTTGGGTTTAAGGAGTTGGATTCACAACCAGTATTCCCGCTTAGTACAAGGGAAGGCTAGCAAATAGATTGATAAGCAACCAACCAAAAAACAAAAACGGTCTTAAACGAGCATTGAAAATAATTAACACTGAATAATGCATCACAAGTAGGATATAATTTCATTGCATAACTATTTACTCTACATGCATGCATAGGGAATCACAAACCCTAACACCAATATTCTTACTAAAGCATATTTACTCATCAACATGACTCACATATCACTATCTCCATATCGCAAAACTATTTCAAGGAATCAAGTTCATAATATCCAATGATCTTCATGAAAGTTTTTATTATACCCCCCTTGGATATCTATCACTTTGGGACCAAATTCATATCTCGTGCAAATTACCATCACTATTCTTGACTGTCAAAAAGATCTAAGTGAAGCACGAGAGCATAAATATTTCTTGAAAAAAATCAACTCTCAAAAATAATATAAGTGAAGCATGAGAGCATATTTCTTCCAAATATAACCACCGCCGTGCTAAAAAAGATATAAGTGAAGTACTAGAGCAACTGCCTAGCTCAAAAGATTTAAGTGAAGCACATAGAGTATTCTAGCAAATCATGATATGCGTGTGGGTTTCTCAAACAAGTGTGTTCAGCAAGGATGATTGTGACAAAATAAATAATAAACAAAGCAAAGACTCATATAATACAAGATGCTCCAAGCAAAACTCATGATATGTGATGAATAAAAATATAGCTCCAAGTAAAATTACCGATGGTCGTTAGAAGAAAGAGGGGATGACTTCCAGGGAATCCCCAAGCTTAGGCTCTTGCCACTCCTTATTCCTTGATCCATCATGATCTCATCCAAAACTTGAAAACTTAAACCACACAAAACTTAACAAAACCTTTGTGAGATCCGTTAGCATAATAAAGAAAATCACCACTTTAAGTACTGTTTCAAACCCATTCATATTTTTTATTGCATTATACCTACTATTTTTTATCTTTACCATGGCTTATACCGCCCGATAAAATCCATAGTTCATCAAAATAAGCACACAATGCAACGAAAACAGAATCTGTCAAAAATAGAACAATTTGTAGTAATATGAACTTTGACGATACTTCTGTAATTCCAAAAATTCTGAAATATCACGACAACGTGGGCAATTTTTATGTAAATCATGTGTAAAAAATTCAGAATTTTATCACGCTCCAGCAAATTTTAACAATTCTGCTACTAGACGCAAAAGTTTCTGTTAATGCACATAATGAAATCAACTATCACCCAAATCATCCCAAAGGCTTTATTTGGCACAAACACTAACTAAAACACATTCATAATAGTAGAATAATTGTATATTTATTGAAAATAGAAAATAAAAAGTAAAAGATAACTATTGGGTTGCCTCCCAACTAGCGTTGTTGTTTTACGCCCCTAACTAGGCATAATGCAGAGTTTCAATTGTTGACATCTTTGGTTTTGGTTCCATGGGTGGGCCTCCTGAATGACTCATATGGTGTGGCTTAATTATAGTTCTAGGGAAGTGTTCCATACCGTTCTTTAACGGAAACTGAAATTTATTATTCCCTTCTTTCATGTCAATAACGGCACCTATCGTTCATAAAAACGGTCTACCAAGTATGATAGGGAAGACGGATTGCAATCAATGTCAAGTACAATAAAATCAATGGGCACATAGTTCCTATTTGCAAGAATATGAACATCATTAATTCTTCCCAAAGGCTTTTTAATAGTATAATCCGCCAAGTGCAAATTAAGAGAACATTCATCCATATTGGTAAAACCGAGCACATCACATAGAGATTTCAGAATTGTGGAAACACTAGCACCCAAATCACATAAAGCATTGCATTCATAATTTTTAATCTTGACTTTAATGGTGGTTTCCCATTCATCATATAATTTTCTACGAATTGAAATCTCTAATTTTAGCTTTTCTTCTAATGCTTTCATCATTGCTCCTACAATATGTTTAGTAGAAGCTTTATTTTGTTCATAGGCATTGGGTGAATTTAACATGGATTGTAACAAAGAAATACACTCAATCAAAGAGAAACTATCATAATTAAAATCTTTGTAATCCAAGAGAGTGGGCACATCACTAGTTAAAGTTTTTACCTCGCCAAACCCACTTTTAGCATTTTTTTCACCCTCTGAATCTTGAGGACGCCTTCTAACTAAAGTTTACTCTTCTTCAGTCCTCTTATCATGAATTTTGACATTACTAAACAAGGAATCAATAGAAGAAATACTAACATTTTAATATCCTCATCATTACCATGAAAGAAACCGGGAGGAATGACTTTTTCTAAAAATTCTCTTTTAGCTTTAAGCATATCAGTTCTTTTCTTACATTCATCCACAGAGACATATAAAGTTTAATTGATTCATTAATATCATAAGACTCCGCACTAGTGGTGGGACGAGCAATTGGAGTAGTAATAATATCATTATTATTAGTATTGGAAAAGTCACACAACTTTGTATTTTCTTGAGACATCGTGACTACGCAAACAAGATAACAAGCAAGCAAAAGATCAAACAAGAAAAAGGCAAACAGAAAATATTTTTGTATTTTTGTAAAAACTTTTTAGAAGTGGGGGATATGAAAATGGGAGGCAAATGGCAAATAAAGTAAATGCAAGGAGATGAAAGTTTATGCGTAGGTACTTGATATATGTTGATGATGTCTCCCCGACAACGGCGGCATAATTTCTTCCTTCTACTTGTGAGCTGCATTGGGATTTCCCCGAAGAGGAGAGCATGATGCAGTACAGTAGAGATAAGTATTTTCCTCAGTTATGAAACCAAGGTTACCAATCCAGTAAGAGAACCAAGCAACACTATGTCAACAACACCTACACAAAAACAACAAATACTTGCAACCCAACGCGTAGAGGGGTTGTCAATCCCTCACTTATGAGAAGGATTAAACTGTATAGGTTTTGGTAAATAAATCTAACTAAAATACAAAATAAAATAAATAAAATAAAATTGCAGCACATATTTTTTGTTTTAATATATGATATAAAATAGACCCGGGGGCATAGTTTTGACTAGAGATTTCTCCCAAGAAAACAACAAATGGTGGGTAAACAAATTAATGTTGGGCAATTGACAGAAAAGCAAATAATTATGACGATATCCAAGGCAATGATCATGTATATAGGCATCACGTCCAAGATTAGTAGACCGACTCCTACCTGCATCTACTACTGTTACTCCACACATCGACCGCTATCCAGCATGTATCTAGTGTATTAAGTTCATGGGAAACGGAGTAATGCTTTAAGCAAGATGACATGATGTAGACAAGATAAACTCACATATGAATAATCCCCATATTTTTACCATTAATAGCAATGATACATACGTGTCATGTACCTTTCTGTCACTAGGATTGAGCACCGCAAGATCGAACCCATTACAAAGCCCCTCTTCCCATGGCAAGATAAATCAATCTAGTTGGCCAAACCAAACCAATAAATCAGAGAAGAAATACGAAGCTATAATAATCATGCATAAAAGAGTTCAGAGGAAACCCAAATAATATTCATGGATATGTCTGATCATAAACTCACAATTCATCAGATCCCAACGTACACACCGCAAAAAGTCAATACATCAAATAGATCTCCAAGAACACCGAGGGAACATTGTATTGATGATCAAAAAGAGAGAAGAAGCCATCTAGCTACTAAATACAGACTCGTAGGTCTATGGTAAACTACTCACGCATCATCGGAGGGGTAGCAAGGATGATGAAGAACCCCTCCGTGATTGTTTCCCCCTCCGGCAGAGTGTCGCAAAAGGCCTCTAGATTGGATCTCATCCCGCAAAGGGAACTTGCGATAGCGGAAAAAGTATTTCGTGGTCTCCCCTGAGGGTTTTGGGATTTTAGAGTATTTATAGAGGCGGATGTAGGTCAAAACGATGCTCGTGGGCCCCACTACCCACCAGGGCATGCTAGAGGCCCCTGGTGTGCCCTGGTGCCTAGTGGGCCCCTCTTCCATCTTCTCATGGCCTCTAGAAGCTTCCAGGGTCTACTATCACCAGAAAAAAAATCTCCAAAAAGTTTAGTGGCATTTGGACTTCGTTTGGTACTGATATTCTGTGAAGTAAAAACAAGCAAAAAACAACAACTGGCACTGGGCACTAAGTTAGTAGATTACTCCCAAAAATGATATAAAGTTGCTTGTAAATGTATATAAAACATCCAAGATTGATAATATAATAGCATGGAACAATAAAAAAATTTATAGATATGTTGGAGACGTAACATTCACCCTCGGGGTTGAGGGTATGTACCAGTAGCTATGTGTTTGATCTCTCTCTCTCTCTCTCTCTCTCTCTCTCTCGTGTTCTTGATTTGGCATGATCTTGATGTATCGCGAGCTTTGTTAGTATAGTTGGATCATATGGTGTTTCTCCCTCTCTGTCTTGTTGTGATGAATTGAGTTTTTACCTTTGTGGTTTCACTATTATCGGATTGAATACTTTTATGTATTTGAGAACACCTGATGTATGTCTTGCATATGAAGACCCATGGTGACAATGGGGTATTATATTGATTCACTTGATGTATGTTTTGGCACTCAACTCATGGATGCCCGAGGTGACACTGGGGTAATCTATGGATAGGGGTTGATCCATGTTTCCGTCCTATTTTCTCTGGTAGAAATCTTGGGGCACTCTTTGAATTTCTTTGTGTTAGATTGAATATTATGAATCTGAAGTTGTTTGATGCATATCGTATAATTAACTCCCAGATACTTGTGGTGACATTGGAGTATCTAGGTGACATTAGAGTTAATTTATGTGTATCATATGGTGTTATTTTAGTACAAACTCTAGGGCAATTTGTGACACCAATAGCTCAATAGATTGATCGAAAAGGATAACTTTGATGTGGTTTCGTACCCTACAACAATTTCATCTTATGTTCTCTGCTAGATAAGAACTTTGGAGTGACTCTTTGTAGCACGTTGAGGGATTATTATTATATGATTCAAGAATAAAAGTTGCATAGTAGACATCAAGCTCTTTTCTAGTGCTGTTGCCGGGGGGTGAGTGCTTGAAGGTATATCTTTAGATCTTGCAATTGAATATTTTAGTTTCTTGTTTTATCACCAGTTTGGTTTATAAAAGGAAACTACAAAAAATGGAACCGAGGTTGCCTCAAATGCTTTATCTTTATAATGTCTTTGTTGAAAATGATGGATCAGAAAATTGTGGCAAAGTGTTAGAAGAAGAATTCAATAAAATGTTTGGCATAAAATCCTTGAATGACAAGCATGATTGCAATGTTTTTACTATGCTTGCTATGAATATTCATGATGCTAATGATATGCAAAGCCATAATCTTGGGGATGCTATGTTTGATGAAGATGATATTTTTAGTCCTCCAAGTTTTGATGAGCAAATTTATTATGATGATTGCATGCCTCCTATTTACGATGATTACAATGATGAAAGTGGTTTGAAAGAGTGTCAATTCTGGGAAGTAGTGATCCCACTATTTTGGAGGGTGTTGAATCTTATTGTAATAATTATGAAAGTGGATTTGGAGAGGTCATGACTTTATTTAATGTTAAGTCCACTATTTCGGAAGAGGTTTCAATTGATTATGACAACAAAGTCGCCATCTATGATGATTATGCTGATGACATGTATGGTATAAAAAGTAATGATAACCATGAAAGTTGTCATCATGATTTCAATTTTCAATTGGATTATCCCAATCAAGTATTATTTTGTTGAGTTTGCTCTCACTACTATTCATGAGAATAAATATGCTTATGTGGAGAGTAAGAAAATTTCTATGCTTGTGTATCATGAAAAGAATGCTTTATGTGATAGTTATATTGTTGAATTAATTCATGATGCTACTGAAAATTATTATGAGAGAGGACGATATGCTTATATATATCTCAATACTATCAAGTTTCCTCTCTATGTGTTGAAAGTTTTAAATTATTGCTTGTTTTGACTTCCTATGCTAGTTTGCTCACAAAATCCCTATGCATCTAAAATGGGTTAGGCTAAAATGTGCTAGAAATATGCTTCATGATGCCCCCGTTATGTTTTAATTCTTTACTTTTATGTGAGCATCATTGAAATCATCATGCCTAGCTAAAAAGGAATTTAGGAAAAGTGCTTGTTGGGAGACAACCCAATACTTATACCTACTATTTGTGTGCATTCACATGATTAAGCTACTATAGTAATCATGTTTTATAGATTTTGTTTTAATAAAGTGCCAAGTAAAGCCTTCGGGATACTGTGGATTATAGTTGACTTGATTCTGTGCAAAAACAAAAACTTTTGCGCCCAGTTATGGAATTACCATAATTCACTGGGATGTGATAAAATTAAGTATGGTGTTTGTCCAGATCATTATAGACTATTCTGTTTTTGACATATTCTGTTTTCAATGCATAGTTTGCTTTTTTTATAGTTTCTATGAGTTATATTGGTCAATATAAATTGTAGAAATGATAGGTACAGTAGGCATTGTGTGAGAAAATTATGAATCTTGTCTTGACAGTACCAAAGTGAATCGTTTGCTTTTTTATCATACCGACCCATCTCACGAAGTTCTTTTAAGTTTTGTGTGATTGAGGTTTTCATGTTTTGGGTGAGATGTTGATATGAGGAGAATAAGGAGAGGCAAGACCCTAAGCTTGGGGATGCCCGATAACCCACAAGTATAGGGGATCGCAACAGTTTTCGAGGGTAGAGTATTCAACCCCAATTTATTGATTTGACAGAATGGGAGCCCAAGAATATTCTCAAGTATTAGGAGCTGAGTTGTCAATTCAACCACACCTAAAAGACTTAATATCTGTAGCAAAGTGTTTAGTAGCAAAGTAGTATGGAAGTAACGGTAAGAATGGCAAAAGTAACAGTAGCAGTTTTGTAACAATCGTAACAGTGGCAATGGAAAAATAACTTAGCAAAGATCAATATGAAACGAGCTCATAGGCAATAAATCAATGATGGGTAATTATGTCAGATGGCATTCATCATGCAATACTTATAACATAGGGTGACACAGAACTAGATCCAATTCATCAATATAATGTAGGCATGGATTCTGAATATAGTCATACATGCTTTTGGAAAAGAACTTGCATGACATCTTTTGTCCTACCCTCCCGTGGCAGCGGGGCCCTAGTGGAAACTAAGGGATATTAAGGCCTCCTTTTAATAGAGTACCGGACCAAAGCATTAGCACTTAGTTAATACATGAACTCCTCAAACTACGGTCATCACCAGGAAGTGTCCCGACTATTGTCACTTCGGGGTTGCCGGATCATAACACGTAGTAGGTGACTATAACTTGCAAGAGAGGATCAAGTACACAAATATATTCATGAAAACATAATAGGTTCAGATCTGAAATCATGGCACTCGGGCTCTAGTGACAAGCATTAGGCATAGGAAAGTCATAGCAACATCAACCTTAGAACATAGTGGATACTAGGGATCAAACCCTAAAAAAACTAACTCGATTACATGGTAAATCTCATCCAACCCATCACCGTCCAGCAAGCCTACGATGGGATTACTCACGCACGGCGGTTAGCATCCTGAAATTGGTGATGGAGGATGGTTGATGATGACGATGGTGACGATTTTCCCTCTCCGAAGCCCAAAACGGACTCCGGATCTGCCCTCTCGAGGAAGAAAGGAGGTGGCGGCGGCTCCGCATCATAAAACGCGATGAATCCTTCTCTCTGATTTTTTCTCCCCGAACGTGAATATATGGAGTTGGAGTTGAGGTCGGTGGAGCCTCGTGGGACCCACAAGACTAGAAGGCGCGCCCTAGGGGTGTGGGCGCGCTCTCCACCCTTGTGGACAGGGTGTTGGTCCCCTCTGGTTGATTCTTTTGCCAATATTTTTATTTATTCCAAAAATAATCTCCGTGAAGTTTCAGGTCATTCCGAGAACTTTTATTTCAGCACAAAAAATAACACCATGGCAATTCTGCTGAAAACAGCGTCAGTCCGGAGTTAGTTCATTCAAATCATGCAAATTAGAGTCCAAAACTAGGGCAAAAGAGTTTGGAAAAGTAGATACGATGGAGACGTATCAACTCCCCCAAGCTTAACCCATTGCTTGTCCTCAAGCAATTCAGTTGACAAACTGAAAGTCATAAAGAAAAACTTTTACAAACTCTGTTTAATCTTGTTGTTGCAAATATGTAAAGCCAGCATTCAAGTTTTCGGCAAAGATTATGAACTAACCATATTCACAATAACATTTAGGTCTCACATTTACTCATATCAATGGCATAATCCCCTAGCGAGCAATAATAATAAATCTCGGATGACAACACTTTTTCAAAACAATCATGATTTGATATAACAAAATGGTACCTCGCTAGCCCTTTTTGAGACCGTAAAACATAAATGCAGAGCACCCCTGAAGATCAAGGACCGACTATACATGGTAATTCATGGTAAAAGAGATCCAGTCACAGTGATACTCAATATAAATTAATAGCAATGCATACAAATGACAGTGGTGCTCTCTAACTGGTGCTTTTTATAAGAGGATAATGACTCATCAATAAAAGTAAATAGATAGGCCCTTCGCAGAGGGAAGCAGGGATTTGCAGAGGTGCCAGAGCTCGAGTTTTTGAAACAGAGATAAATAATATTTTGAGCGGCATGCTTCCATTGTCAAGATAACAACCAAGAGACCTCGGTATCTTCCATACTAGGTACATTATAGGCGGTTCCCAAACAAAATGGTAAAGTTTATACTCCCTCACCACCAACAAGCACATTCCACGGCTGGTCCGAAACAACGGGTACCATCCAACTAACAACAATCCTAGGGGAGTTTTGTTTGCAATTAAATTTTGATTTGATTTGAGCACGGGACTGGTCATCTCGGTTACCAGCCATTTTCTTGTGAATGATGAGCGGAGTCCAGTCATCATGAGAATAACCCACCTAGCATGGAAGATATTGACAGCCCTAGTTGCTACAGGAGCGGTTCAAGCATACAATACAGATTATCATTTGAAGGTTTAGAGTTTGGCACATGCAAATTTACTTGGAACGGCAGGTAAATACCTCATATAGGTAGGTATGGTGGACTCATATGAAACAACTTTGGGTTTATGGAAGTGGATGCACAAGCAGTATTCCCGCTTAGTACAGTGAAGGCAAGAAAAAGACCGGGAGCGACCAACTAGAGAGCGACAACGGTCATAAACATGCATTGAGATTAACCGACATTCAGTGCAAGCATGAGTAGGATATAAATCACCATGAACATAAATATGGTGGAGGCTATGTTGCTTTTGTTTCAACTACATGTGTGAACATGTGCCAAGTCAAGCCACTCGAATCATTCAAAGGAGGATACCATCCTATCATACCACATCACAACCATTTTAAAAGCATATTGGCACGCAAGGTAAACCATTATAAACTCGTAGCTAATTAAGCATGGCATGAATAACTATAATCTCTAATTGTCATTGCAAACATGTTTCATTCATAATAGGCTGAATCGAGAATGATGAACTAATCATATTTACAAAAGCAAGATAGCTCGAGTTCATACCAGCTTTTCCTCATCCCAATCATTTCATCATATATCGTCATTATTTCCTTTCACTTGCACGACCGAACGGTGTGGATAATAATAATAGTGTACATGCGTTGGACTAAGCTGGAATCTGCAACATTTATTCAAAGGAGAAGACAAGGTAATATGGGCTCTTTGTTAGATCAACAATAATGCATATGAGAGCCTCTCAACATTTTCATCGTGGTCTTCTCCTCTCGACCCCCAAAGAAAATAAAAGAATTTCAAAGAAACACGCTGAAATGTTTTTGGAGTTTTTATTTTTCTGAAGAAAGTAAAACAAGAACGAGAAAAACTATTTACACGAGAAACCTCCCAACAAGCAAAAGAAGAACGAGAAATATTTTCCGGTTTTCTTTAGTACTATTGCTAAGCATGGAAAGAAATAAGCTACAACTAATTTTTTTGGTTTTTCTTAAGGTTTTTCAAACACACAAGAAGAAAGCGAGAAAAAGAAATAAACTAACATGGATAATACAATGAAAAAGTTTGAACACCGACAACTGGAATGCGTGTGTGAACATGAATGTAATGTCGGTGAGAAATACGTACTCCCCCAAGCTCAGGATTTTGGCCTAAGTTGGTCTAGGGCCACCTGTAACGCCCACGATGCGTCTATATCTCTCACGTGTCGAGGCACGACTTAGAGGCATAACCGCATTGTAGGTTTTGTCGCAAGAAGGGTCATCTTCACACAATCCCATGTAGTGAACAAGAATGGGATAAAGAGGGTTGGCTTACAATCGCCACTTCACACTATACTTAAATAAATCATACATCATTCAAAATACACACATAGACCGACTACAGTCAAATCCAAATGAAAAGAAGATAACCCCAAATGCTAGATCCCCGATCGTCCCAACTGGGCACCACTACTGATCAATAGGAAACGAAACTTAGCAACGACCAAGGTCCTCATCGAACTCCCACTTGAGCTCAGTTGCGTCACCTGCACTGGTATCATCGGCACCTGAAACTGTTTGGAAGTATCTGTGAGTCACGAGGACTCCGCAATCTCACACCCGCGAGATCAAGACTATTTAAGCTTATGGGTAGGAGAAGGTAGTGAGGTGGAGCTGCAGCAAGCACTAAGCATATATGGTGGCAAACATACGCAAATAAGAGCGAGAAGAGAAGCAACGCAACGGTCGTGAAGCTAGAAGTGATCAAGAAGTGATCCTGAAACTACTTACACACAACCATAACAAAAGAACCGTGTTCACTTCCCGGACTCCGCTGAGAAGAGACCATCATGGCTACACATGCGGTTGATGTATTTTCATTAAGTCAAGTGTCAAGTTCTCTATAATCGGACATTAACAAATTCCCATCTGCCTCATAACCGCGGGCATGGCTCTCGAAAGTTTATACCCTGCAGAGGTGTCCCAACTTAGCCCATTATAAGCTCTCACGATCAGCGAAGCATATTCCTTCTCCCGGGAAGACCCGATCAGACTCGGAATCCCGGTTACAAGACATTTCGACAATGGTGAAACTAAACCAGCAAGACCGCCCGATTGTGCCAACAAATCCCGATAAGAGCTGCACATATCTCGTTCTCAGGGCACATCCGGATGAGACTAGCTACGAGTAAAACCAGGCCTCGAGTTTCCCCGAGGTGGCCCTGCAGGCAGCTCGGTTCGGACCAACACTCAGAGGAGCACTGGCCCGGGGGGGGGGGGTCTAAAATAAAGATGACCCTTGAGTCTGCAGAACCCAAGGGAAAGGTATAGGTGGTAGGTAGGCAAATGGTAAAACCAATGTTGGGCCTTGCTGGAGGAGTTTCATTCAACGCGAACTGTCAAGGGGTTCCCATATACCCAACCGTGTAAGGAACAAAATCCGGGAACATAATACCGATATGACGGAAACTAGGGCGGCAAGAGTGGAACAAAACACCAGGCATAAGGCCGAGCCTTCCACCCTTTACCAAGTATATAGATGCATTTATTAAATAAGAGATATTGTGATATCCCAAAATATCCATGTTCCAACATGGAACCAACTTCATCTTCACCTGCAACTAGCAACACTATAAGAGGGGCTGAGCAAAAGCGGTAACTTAGCCAAGCAACGGTTTGCTAGGAAAGGATGGTTAGAGGCTTGACATGGCAATATGGGAGGCATGATATAGCAAGTGGTAGGTAGCGCGGCATAGCAATAGAGCGAACAACTAGCAAGCAAAGATAGAAGTGATTTCGAGGGTATGGTCATCTTGACTGAAATCCCGCGAGGAAGAAGAACGAGTCCATGAAGAAGACAAACGAACGTAGTCGAACGAACCCTCACAACTCCGGAACGAAACCGAAGCTAACGAGAGAAGCAAACCGGAAAGAAGCAAACAACATGGTAAACACACAATCATAAACATGGCATGATGCACAATCAAGTATGATGCATGTCCGGTTTAAATGAGGCATGGCATGGCAAAATGCAACAAACAATACTACAAATTAAGTGGAGCTCGCATATTGACGAAACACCACAATCATTAATTTAGTTCACTCTTGTTTATGTACCCAACAATATTAAATGTTGTTAAACATGGCAAGAGGTGAAGTATAAGTAAACTACACATTTAGGCAATTTAAATGGGGCCGGAAACAACAAACAACAATTCCGGAAAATCCCCATATGCAATATTTGAATTTTCTACTGTTCTGCCTAAAGCAATATTTTAGAATTGTTAAACATGCAAATTAATGCTACCATGTTAAGCTATGCATTTTTCTACCCCATTTACATATAAAGTTTATTAAATTCGGAGCTACGGTTAATTAGTTATGAAATAAAGCATTTTAACATGGCATTTATACAAACTTATGCAAACATCAAGTTTAGACATTTTAAACATGCATGAAAGTTGGATATTATGAAACTATATGAAATTCTAAGCACTTTTCATATATAAATTATTTACATATGATGCATGATTAATTAGTTATTAGATGCATGAACACTAGGGGTTTTTCTGTAAAACTGCACTCTCTGGATAAATAGGAAATTCGCAGACATGAAAAAAACACTATGTGGGCCAAAATTGCTGGGCGGCTGGGCTGCTCACGATGGGCCAAGGCCCAGTCGGTGGAGAGGCTTGGGGCAGGCAGATCCAGCTGGTCCGAGGCGAGGCCGGCCCAGGCGTGTGCGGTCGTGGAACTTGGCGCGGCGACGGGTCAACGCGGGGTCGAGCGGCGCTCGATGCAGAGGCGATGTAGTGGCTGTGGCGGGCACGAGGAAGCAGAGGAGGCCGAGGCACCATGGCAGGGGAACGGCCTCGTGAAGTAGGACGACGGCGGCGGACTTGGCGCGTTCTCCGGTGAGGGCGACCCAGCTTGTGGCGAGGTAGACCCAGAACGGGACGAAGCCGGCAGATCCGAGGCGGAGGTGCGGCTGGCCTGGTGGATTAGCGCGGTGGAGCTGCTCGGCCTCGAGGTGCTGCGGGTCCTGTCGGCGAACAGAGAGAGAGAGCTGAGAAAATAAGGGAGGGAGAGACAAATGGAGCAGGAGGGAAGGAAGGGACGCGAGATGGGGACCCGCTGGTTTGGCGGCTCTGCTCGGAGAGGGGGCCGGCTGCGTGGGAGGCTAGCGAGGCAGGGAAGCAACGGCCTGGTGGCGACGACTCGCACGGGAAGAGTCGAGGACGCTCGGGTGCAGCGAGGCTGTGGCCTCGATCTCAGACTGGATCGAGCGCCGGCTGGAGCGTCGGTGGAGGGCAGCGCTTTGGACTGCTGCTGCTGCTTGGGTGTCCGGCGTGAGGTGGGGCATGGAGGAGCTCCTCTCCTCCGGACCGAATAGGGAGGAGGCAGCGATTCGGAGAAGGGGAAGGCTTGGACGGCAGCTGGATCGAGGAGGGGAGCGGGTGGTGCGGCTGCGGTTTGCTGGGGATTTTTGGTGGCGCGGGAAACACGGGAGGCGGTCGGAGGGAGGTGGATCTGAGATGGATGGTGGTTGGCTCGTTGGGGAAGACGGGGAGGAGACCAGGTTGGCTGGTGGCGGCGCGATGGGAAAGGATGGATGGCACGGCTAGGTTCTAGGGTTAGGTAGGTTTACACTGATTATATAGCAGGTGGGTTTTTGTTAGGGGCTAATCTGGTCCATCCGATCGTAATCGGGCGGTCGAGAAAATATAGGTTAGGAAGTCCAATTAAGAAAACTGAGACGTTTTATAGATGTTAGGGGATGATTCGGACCCATCGGTGATGACTGAGGGGATCCGGGTTCAAAGCAGTTTTCGAACGCGCACGCGAAGGGGGGGTTTAGGCGGTCATGGACAAGAGGGAAGCGAAAACCCGATGGGACTCGGAACGGTCAACGAAAGAAAGGGGGAACGTGGCAACTACGAGCAGATACAAGTTTTAAAAACAATGACGGCAACCAGTGCCGATGCAATGCGGATGATGCCATGATGAAATGCAACAAACAAATAAATACACACGACGATAACGAAAAACAAGGAAGGCGTCTGGAGCGTCGGTCTTGGGGCGTTACAACGCTCCACCACTACAAGAGGATCTCGTCCCGAGATCTAGGGATGGCACCGGAGAGAAACAGAAGAGCAAGAGGAAAACAAAGTTGCTTCTTTGACAAACGAGTGAAACCCACAAACCTTGAGAGGTTGAACAAATCGAAAGAAAGAATACAATGGAGGTGAACGAGATTGCAAACACTGCGTTAGCAGAGAAGAACAAATAACATGATGAGAACCAAGAGCTTAGGGGACAAGATAGATTTTGAAGCCACTCCGATTAAAACAAGATAGAGTAGGATTAAGAATGATATAATTTGACAGCACTGCGACTGAAAATGGAAGGAATTAACATGAACTTGAGAAGATGGGATGATACTTGATGAAATCAACAACACACTGCTTCCGAAACTATTGAAAAATGGCACAAGGGGTAAGAAAGATTTCAGACCGCACTCTGGTTGAGGAAGGAGGCAAAACTTGATAAGATGAGAGAGCTCGAATGAAAACAAGACACTCCGGTTAAATGGATAAGCAAGGAAAAGAACATGATCTCCAAAATGAGATGATGGGTCGGAGAAAACATCACAATGCTTTCGGGACAAATGAAAGTGTGGAATCAAGAGAACAGAGAAGAGAACACACAATTGAATTTGAAAGAGCCTCCTTAAAAAGAAGGATTGAACGGAGTTGTTGGAAAACCAACAACGAAAAGAATAAGCTTGTAGTGGACTTATGGAAACATCTCAACATTATGAGGTGACAAACGGCAACTAAAGGAAGCCATCGATTTGAGTGAGAGCACCAAGGCGATGAAAAACTTCTTTCACCAAGAGGATAGGAGAAAACTTGGATCATTGATAAGCACCATAATAGCAACATTCCATAGGGAAGGCTTTAGGTGAAACATGACACAAGATAAATCCAACGAAGAGATTGGTGGATTTAAAATATCTCATTCTTGACAACATGTGAATCATGAAACGCGAACTCAAATTGTCAAGAATGACATAACACCACCTCAAATGATAAGGTAGAATGAATTGCACTTTGGAATGCGGGAAGAAGAATATTTGAGGTCTTCCAACAAGAATCTTGAGAACACTTCGAGAATGAATTAAATCCTTGATGAACCACCATGAAGAAACTCCATGAAGAACTCTGGTAATAAAAGGATGATAGAAAGAAAGAGAAGTTGAAAACATAAGGTGAAGCCTTGTAGTGATAAGATGAAGCTTTGAAATGATATAACCGAGAAAACTTGGAACTCCGGAAAGAAAGATGAACAAATGAAATCAAGAATTTTGATGAACCTCCGGAATAAGGAATTGAATTTACTCGATGAAACAAGAATAAGAATTACATTATGCTCATCCTTCACCAATTAAATTGATGACAAGCAATGGATTTGGCATACTACTTATTCTCGTAGAAAGGATTAAGATAGATATGGCGCAAACTTGGGAAGGTCTTCAACGAACCACCGGTAGGATTGGAAAGAACGAATGAATTAATATGAGAACATAGGAAGAGGAATCTTGAACAAACCGCCGTAGAATTGAAAATGAAAATAGCAAAGGCACAATTCACCGGGAAGAATTTGAAAAAACGAATGAAGATACTTGAGAGATTTTAGATACAAGAGAACGAAGAGATCATGGGCGGACTAGAGAATACTTGAACGATGCACCGGAAGAATATGGAGAACGAGAGCTGAAAGCTGAGAATGAGTAACATTCAGATATGATGGCCTTCGGATGATCGAGAAAGGAAGCAACTCCTGAAATGCGTCGGATGGGTGAAAAGAATTCTCACAATTGAAAACAATTATGAGAGGATGGTGTAAGCTAGAACTAAGAATCTTCAAGAGAACATATAAGATTGAAGAGAAACTCTTCTTCGGTCTTCAAGATCCGAGAATGACGACGAGAAACACCACCAGGAATTGTTGAGATACTCTGGGATGAAAATTAGAAAGGTTGAACCAACAATGCAAAGAATTTGAAAGATCTTGGAGAAAGACATTTGACTGATGATAATACATTCTTGCGTCAAATTTTTAAATGAATTTGGGACTAGCTCCGGGAAAATAGAAGAGTCAGGTAAGATCCTGGGAAAAGACCTGTGGGTTAGGGCCCACTCAAAAGAACCACCGCTGAACGATTGCTTGAAAAGAGAGATTGCACTGGTTGAATTAAATGGCTTGAATGAGATAGCATCCTAAAAAGAACTTGAGTGAATTGAGAATGGAAACTTGAATCTTCTGAGATATCTTCATCACTCTGGAACAATTGAATAGCGAGCAGTGGATGATTAAGAGGTGCACCGGTACGAGAAAAACATTTGAAACGAGGAAAAGATATGATCGACAAAGGTTGAATTTAATCCACTGGAGAAGAAAAAGAACGAAGAATGATGAACTTGAAGCTCCATTAGTATCTTCCTGAGAATCACCGGATAAGAACATTGGCGGAAAAGAATGGAGAGACTTCCCATCAATAAAAGGATACTTGATTAAGAAATCCGAGTCCTTGTAGAAAAGGATGGGAGGGAGGGAAAAACAAAGGCAACTTGGGACGGATGGAACAAACACCGTTGAGAAAAAAATGAGGGATGATCTTGCGAATGTTGAAATGATCGGATCCACTTAAAGAGAAGCACGCCGGTTGGAAAATAATTGACATGACAATCTCGATGATTAAGAAGGATTAACACTCCCATAGAAATGTGAGAACACCATTGAGGAAAGGTATGGAATGAACACTTGACATTGAAGCAACTCGAATACCACAACTCAAAACAAAACAAAGGATTGGCTTGCAGAAATAAGCCGGAACAAACACATATGATAGAGATTTACCCAATCCCATATCATGCATCTGTCGGAAAGATATTCTAGGAGCTACTTGAATTCCCACCTATAAACTCCCGAAACTTTCTGGTTATGCAATATGGTGTTGGGGATACAGGGGACGCAATATATCTCACCCAAACTAACAATCCCTAGATCCAGCTGTATCCATCCGTCTACACATAACCAAGAAAACTCCGGAAATTGTGTACCTCAACCTTTGAAAAACATCCGTTATACGATTTATGGCAATACTCCCGAACTCCCGCCCCAGTACCGGGTGGCGTCGAGGTGATCTCACCAACAACTGCATAAAAGAGATTTTTGATGTCGGCGAAACTCAGGTATTCCAGAACTGCAATGATAAAATTGTGAAGACAACACCTCGGAGCTCAACTCCCCGAGACACTGCCACAACCCCTAAATGTCAGGAGGCACCAAGAACAATGTTCTCGTCACAATAATATCGAAACGATACCAAGATACCCGCATAGTCCTAATTTTTTTAATGAAATATGAGGAGAGGAAAGTCAAAACATCTACGTCAGGAGACCTCACCAGAGCGACGAAGGCACTGAGGAGTAAAAAGAATCCTACTCTCCGATATATATAATCCTAAGACTCAAAACATTTTGTTCTAGACTCAACAACGTCAGCGATTCGATCAAGCAGGGGGCTCCTAAGTCGGGGATGGCTCTGATTACCAACTTGTAACGCCCACGATGCGGCTATATCTCTCACGTGTCGAGGCACGACTTATAGGCATAACCGCATTGTAGGTTTTGTCGCAAGAAGGGTCATCTTCACACAATCCCATGTAATGAACAAGAATGGGATAAAGAGGGTTGGCTTACAATCTCTAGTTCACACAATACTTAAATAAATAATACATCATTCAAAACACATAGACCGACTACGGTCAAATCCAAATGAAAAGAAGATAACCCAAAATGCTAGATCCCCGATCATCCCAACTGGGCACCACTATTGATCAACAGGAAACGAAACTTAGCAACGACCAAGGTCCTCATCGAACTCCCACTTGAGCTCGGTTGCATCACCTGCACTAGTATCATCGGCACCTGAAACTGTTTGGAAGTATCTGTGAGTCACGAGGACTCAGCAATCTCACACCCGCGAGATCAAGACTATTTAAGCTTATGGGTAGGAGAAGGTAGTGAGGTGGAGCTGCAGCAAGCACTAAGCATATATAGTGGCTAACATACACAAATAAGAGCGAGAAGGGAAGCATCGCAACGGTCATGAAGCTAGAAGTGATCAAGAAGTGCTCCTGAAACTACTTACGCACAACCATAACACAAGAACCGTGTTCACTTCCCGGACTCCGCCGAGAAGAGACCATCACGGCTACACACGCGGTTGATGTATTTTAATTAAGTTAAGTGTTAAGTTCTCTACAACCGGACATTAACAAATTCCCATCTGCTAACCGCGGGCACGGCTCTCGAAAGTTTATACCCTGCAGGGGTGTCCCAACTTAGCCCATTATAAGCTCTCACGATCAGCGAAGGATATTCCTTCTCCCGGGAAGACCCGATCATACTCGGAATCCCGGTTACAAGACATTTCGACAATGGTGAAACTAAACCAGCAAGACCGCCCGATTGTGCCAACAAATCCCGATAAGAGCTGCACATATCTCATTTTCAGGGCACATCCGGATGAGACTAGCTACGAGTAAAACCAGGCCTCGAGTTTCCCCGAGGTGGCCCCGCAGGCAGCTCGGTTCGGACCAGCACTCAGAGGAGCACTGGCCCAGGGGGGTCTAAAATAAAGATGACCCTTGAGTCTGCAGAACCCAAGGGAAAGGTATAGGTGGTAGGTAGGCAAATGGTAAAACCAATGTTGGGCCTTGCTGGAGGAGTTTCATTCAACGCGAACTGTCAAGGGGTTCCCATATACCCAACCATGTAAGGAACACAAAATCCGGGAACATAATACCGATATGATGGAAACTAGGGCGACAAGAGTGGAACAAAACACCAGGCATAAGGCCGAGCCTTCCACCCTTTACCAAGTATATATATGCATTTATTAAATAAGAGATATTGTGATATCCCAAAATATCCATGTTCCAACATGGAACCAACTTCATCTTCACCTGCAACTAGCAACACTATAAGAGGGGCTGAGCAAAAGCGGTAACTTAGCCAAGCAACGGTTTGCTAGGAAATGATGGTTAGAGGCTTGACATGGCAATATGGGAGGCATGATATAGGAAGTGGTAGGTAGCGCGGCATAGCAATAGAGCGAACAACTAGCAAGCAAATATAGAAGTGATTTCGAGGGTATGGTCATCTTGCCTGAAATCCCGCAAGGAAGAAGAACGAGTCC
The DNA here is from genome assembly GCF_018294505.1 of Triticum aestivum. Taxonomy (NCBI): domain Eukaryota; kingdom Viridiplantae; phylum Streptophyta; class Magnoliopsida; order Poales; family Poaceae; genus Triticum; species Triticum aestivum. Next base: position 91,976,094 of record NC_057805.1, read on the forward strand.
ATGAAGAAGAAAATCGGATGTAGTCGAACGAACCCTCACAACTCCGGAACGAAACCGAAGCTAACGAGAGAAGCAAACCGGAAAGAAGCAAACAACATGGTAAACACACAATCATAAACATGGCATGATGCACAATCAAGTAGGATGCATGTCCGGTTTAAATGAGGCATGGCATGGCAAAATGCAACAAAGAATACTACAAATTAAGTGGAGCTCAATATGCAACGAGTTGCATATTGACGAAACACCACATGCATTAATTTAGTTCACTCTTGTTTATGTACCCAACAATATTAAATGTTGTTAAACATGGCAAGAGGTGAAGTATAAGTAAACTACACATTTAGGTAATTTAAATGGGGCCGGAAACAACAAACAACAATTCCGAAAAATCCCCATATGCAATATTTGAATTTCCTTCTGTTCTACCTAAAGCAATATTTTAGAATTGTTAAACATGCAAAGTAATGCTACCATGTTAATCTATGCATTTTCCCACCCCATTTACATATAAAGTTTATTAAATTCGGAGCTACAGTTAATTAGTTATGAAATAAAGCATTTTAACATGGCATTTATACAAACTTATGCAAACAGCAAGTTTAAACAATTTAAACATGCATGAAAGTTGGATATTATGAAACTAGATGAAATTCTAAGCACTTTTCATATATAAATTATTTACATATGATGCATGATTAATTAGTTATTAGATGCATGAACACTAGGGGTTTTTCTTTAAAACTGCACTCTCTGGATAAATAGGAAATTCGCAGACATGAAAAAAACACTACGTGGGCCAAAACTGCTGGGCGGCTGGGCTGCTCACGATGGGCCAAGGCCCATTCGGTGGAGAGGCTTGGGGCAGGCAGATCCAGCTGGGCTGACGCGAGGCCGGCCCAGGCGTGTGCGGTCGGGGAACTTGCGCAGCGACGGGTCAACGCGGGGTCGAGCGGCGCTCGATTCAGAGGCGATGTAGCGGCTGTGGCGGGCGCGAGGAAGCAGAGGAGGCCGAGGCACCATGGCAGGGGAACAGCCTCGTGAAGCAGGACGATGGTGGCGGACTTGGCGCGTTCTCCGGCGAGGGCGACGCAGCTTGAGGCGGGGAAGACCCAGAACGGGACGAAGCCGGCAGATCCGAGGCGGAGGTGCGGCTGGCCTGGCGGATTAGCGCGGTGGAGCTGCTCGGCCTCGAGGTGCTGCGGGTCCTGTCAGGGAACAGAGAGAGAGCTGAGAAAATAAGGGAGGGAGAGATAAACAGAGCAGGAGGGAAGGAAGGGACGTGAGACGGGGACCTGCTGGTTTGACGGCTCTGCTCGGAGAGGGGGCCGGCTGCGTGGGAGGCTAGCGAGGCTGGGGAGCAACAGCCTGGTGGCGACGACTCGCACGGGAAGAGTCGAGGAGGCTCGGGTGCAGCGAGGCTGTGGCCTCGATCTCAGACTGGATCGAGCGCCGGCTGGAGCATCTGTGGAGGGCGGCGCTCCGGACTGCTGCTGCTGCTTGGGTGGCCGGCGTGAGGTGGGGCATGGAGGAGCTCCTCTCCTCCGGACCGAACAGGGAGGAGGCAGCGATTCGGGGAAGGGGAAGGCTTGGACGGCAGCTGGATCAAGGAGGGGAGCAGGAGGCGCGGCTGCGGTTTGCTTGGGATTTTTGGTGGCGCGGGAAACACGGGAGGCGGTCGGAGGGAGGTGGATCTGAGATGGATGGTGGTTGGCTCTTTGGGGAAGACGAGGAGGAGACCAGGTGGGCTGGCGGCGGCGCGATGGGAAAGGATGGATGGCACGGCTAGGTTCTAGGGTTAGGTAGGTTTACACTGATTATATAGCAGGTGGGTTTTTGTTAGGGGCTAATCTGGTCCGTCCGATCGTAATCGGGCGGTCGAGAAAATATAGGTTAGGAAGTCCAATTAGGAAAACGGAGATGCTTTATAGATGTTAGGGGATAATTCGGACCCATCGGTGATGACTGAGGGGATCCGGGTTCAAAGCAGTTTTCGAACGCGCACGTGAAGGGGGGGGGGGTAGGCGGTCACTGACAAGAGGGAAGCGAAAACCCGATGGGACTCGGAACGGTCAAGGAAAGAAAGGGGGAATGCGGCAACTACGAGCAGATGCAAGTTTTAAAAACAATGACGGCAACTAGTGCCGATCCAATGCGGATGATGCCATAATGAAATGCAACAAACAAATAAATACACACGACGATAACGAAAAACAAGGAAGGCGTCTGGAGTGTCGGTCTTGGGGCGTTACACCACCACTGGCCCGGATGATATCCGAAATCATAGTTGTGGTTGTACTGTGCTGCGATAGCTACTGCTTGGCGAGCTGCCTCCTGGAGGCGAGCTGCCTCCTGGAGGCGAGCAGCCTCCGCTGTTCTCTCATACTCGTTTGCCTCCTCTCTAGTTATAAAATATCTCCCATTTTCCTGAAAGTTAAAGAAGGTAGGAGCGGGAAGGGTAATATGGACAGCACGCCATTTGTCAAAGATTAATCGGTACTGGAGGGACTATTCGTTCCTCTCAAGAAACTGGTAGCGTACCATAGCATTATAATCTAGAAAAGCAGGTGGCAACTCAATGTCATTCCCTCTTATGGATACACCAAGATAATTAGCTAAACGAGTTGCATAGATCCCACCAAATAAATCTCCATCTTTAGCATTAAGATGTAACCTCCTCGCAATAATGGCCCCAAGTTATGTCACTTATCACCTAACACCGCACACTTGAGGAAACTAAGATCTGGAATGCAAAGGTGGCAATCACTACAAAAAAAAGACACATCCGTGACATTTTGGGCCGAACGAATTTTTTTCCTGTCATGCTTATGACACTTCTATGACGATAATTGTGACAAAACCCGGTATCATCATAGATGTGGTGGGCTCCTACTTCTATGACAACAAATCATGACAGAAAATGGGCTTTTCGTCCTGGGCGAGACGGAGACACAGCTGCATGACATTCTTTGGGCCGTCCATGACGGAAAAAACCATGGTAGAAGCGAGGGCGAGGAAAATTTCGCGGAGTTCCCGGTTACGGTGGGTGGTCGGGGCCGAGCGATGCACGGAGGTTTGTGCGTTTCGCTCGTACACGTACGCGCGTGTGTGCGAGGCATTGCGCTCTAACTGAACCCGAGCAAGGCATTGGGCTCTAACTGAACCCCGATCGATCCCTTGCTGTTAACTGAACCAGAGTGATTCCTTTGCTACTACTACTAACTGAAGCCGATCGATGCTGCCTCTTGATGAACAGTGAGAGTTGTTGGGTGGGGTGGGGTTGGATGAATAGTTCCTGGTGGGGGTGGATGAACAGGACACTGTGGTAGTAGAGGCCGTTGCCGCTGGATGAACAGTACCCCGATCGAGCCGGTTGGGGGTGGATGAACAGGACCCCGTGGAGGGCTGGATGAACAGGACCCCATGGAGGGCTGGATGAACAGGACTCCGTGAAGGGCTGGTTGAACAGTAGCCGGTGGAGGGATGGATGAAGAGTAGCCCGTGGAGGGGTGGTTGAACAGGACCCCGTGGAGAGGGCTGGTTGAACAGTAGCCGGTGGAGGAGCGGTGGAGGCTGGATGAACAAGAGCTCGTGGATGAACAGTCGCAGGTGGAGGCTGGAGGAGGTCGACGGTGGATGAACAGTAGCCCATGGAGGCTAGAGGAGGTCGAAGGTAGAGATGAACAGTAGCCCGTGGAGTCCCATTTTGCGGTACACCACACCCCTCCCGATGAACAGGACCCCTGTTTCAACCGTAGCGCTCCAACACAAGTCGGTTTCCTCCGTTTTGCGATACGCCACACCCCTCCCGATCAACAGGACCCCGTTTCGACTATAGGAGGTCCAAGAGAAGTCTATTTCCTTCGTTTTGCGGTATGCCAGACCCCTCCCGATGAACAGGATCTCGTTTCGACCGTGGCCGGTCGAACACAAGGCCGTTTCCTCCGTTCTGCGGTACGCCAAGCCTCATTTCGATCGGCTGTTCCGTCCAAGCCGGTTGGCTCCCAATGAACACAACGACGCAGTTTCTCCGTTCCAACCCAGACATGTACACTTGCCCTGGCGGTACTTATGCGCGAGTAGGCGTTCGAGCCCCCGCCCGTATGTATGTACGTGACTGTATTTACTCTCTTGCACCCTGGCTGTACGTACATGTACATGTACGCGCGCGCCTCTACTACGACACGTGACCTTCCTTACTCGACCACGGTTGATCACTGCAGCCTGCAGACAGACCGATCGACCAGTCTGTACGTACAAGTTCGCGACCAGAATGACAATGCTACGTATGCTTTGACCAGGTGGGTCCCGACTGTCAGGGAGGATAAGGAGGCACTTCCTTGTGTGCGAAGATGTAGCTGGTGGGTCCCAGCAGTCAGGGGATGAATCATTTTTTTGCCCGTAATATGGACGCACTTCCTTGCGTGCGAAGATGTAGCTGGTGGGTCCCAGCAGTCAGGGGAGAAACATTTTTTTCACGAAATACGGTGGCCCGTCCGGTGGGTCCCTGCTGTCAGGTGGAGGAATAATTATTTTGCGCATAATAAGGAGGCACTTCCTTGCTGCGGCCGTGGACCCAACTATCAGCCTCTCCACGTACAGTAATCTTCCGATGGAAGTCGTTCCTTGACCACATTGACCACGCCGCGCCGAGAGCACCAAGGCGGTGCACGACGACGAGGCCTGGGAAGGGGACGATGCGGAGCCTGGGAAGACGTGGCAGTGGATGCCCACGCGGAGAGGAGTACGAGGGTTCACTGGTTCGGCTGCGGTATGAGGCTGCCGTCGCCGCAGAACCTGGCCAGCGGTGGGAGTAGTAGGGGCGATGAGGCCTCCGTGGCAGCACATCCGGCCATGGGAGGCAAGAGCGCGCAATGGTTTGGATGGCTGGAGCAAGAAAATCAGAGGTTGAAGAAGCAGGACGACCGCTGGATGTTAACAATCCAACGATCACTGGTGATAGAATCGTTTGTTGACTAAGTTCAGAAAGCCCTCCGTTCGCATCAACTTAGTAGGCCCACAAGTCAGCCTCCTACTATGGTGGGTCCCAGCTAGTAGGGGGAGTATTCATTTTTTTTGTGCGTAATAAGGAGGCACTTCCTTGCGTGCGAAGATATAGCTGGTGGGCCCGAGCTGTCAGCGGGAATATTCATTCTTTTTGGCGTAATAAGGAGGTACTTGCTTGCGTGCGGCCATGGACCATGTGGGTCCCAACTGTTAGCCTCTCCATGTACATCCCTCTTCCGATGTTGTCGTTTGTTGACAACACTGACCACGCCGTGCCGAGAACACCAGCACGATGGACGACGGCGAGACCCAGGAAGGAAATGACCCGAAGGCGGCGAAGCCACAGCAGTGGAGGGATGTGAGTGCGTAGAGGGATGGCCTGGCCAGCGGTGGGAGTAGTAGGGGGCGGTGAGGCCCGCGCGGCAGCACAGCCGGCCACGGGAGGCGGGAGCAGGCGGTCCGCCGGCGCTGGATTTGGCGGCTGGAGCAAGAAGATCAGAGATTGAAGAAACACGACGGCCGTTGGATTGACATCCAACGATTACGTCTGCCAGAATCATTTGTTGACATATATAATAAGTAAAACGTCAACTTAGGCCCACAAGTCAGACCATTCCCTATTTTTTTAATAATTTATATATAGCTCATTGCAACTTCTTATGCAATTTATTGCAGTCCGTTTTTGTGTTGGCCAGGGCCAGGGTTAGAAATTTAGACAAAATTTCGCATACTACTGTGGGTTCCAAACTAATTTTAATACCGAAATGTCGAGCCAGATTTAAATTACTTTGAAGATATATTTAAATTAGGTTAAAGCCCGGTGAAATTGGAATCTGAAAATGTGAAAAAATTCAGAAATTATAAAGTAATTGCCAATTTGTCATCTGTTTTTATATTTACAGCCCATTTCATATTACTTTCAAGATTTGCAGGTGTCTTGAAAGAGTTGCGGCCCATTAGGGCGTAGAAAAATAAGTAGGCCTGGATCGGGTATTCTTCAGAAAAAATAAACTGGGCTCATTTTCACAAAGAAAAAATAGTTGGGCTCGTCATGTGGTGAACATAAAATATAAACCCTGCTCCGTCTCAACAATAACAAAAAATACTGCTTGAGCTGCTACGTCCCAGGTGTCAGCCGATCTTGTGTTGTTCTCTTGTCTATTGACTATATGCGCTGACAATGTTGTGGGTCCTAGATGTCAGGAAACCACTAGGAGGAAGCATTTTCTTTTTCCATACGCTGACAATGGAGTATATATAAAAAAATGATGAACTTCCTTGCGTCCGGCCATGGACATGGTGGGCCCCTACTGTCATCCTCTCCATGTACAGTCCTTTGCCGATTCCTCTTGTTTGTTGACCATGTTGACAACGCGAGAGGGCGGCACCGCGGCGAGCGCGCCAAAGCGCGCGGAGGACGACGGCGAGGCCTCGGACGTCAGCGTTAACGATTTAGGAGACGGTGGGGCGGCGATGCGTGCACTGAGGCGCAACCAGCCGTGGGAGGCAGAAGTAGGCGGCCCCGCCGGCGCTGGTTTTGTTTTGGCAGTTGGAGGAAGACAGGACTGAAGAAACACGACAGACGGTAAAAGCAGCAGGAGTACTTAACAACCTTAACTGAAACCTCACTTAACAACCATAGCGGAAAGCAGTATGAGTACTTATACAGGTTCAACCATACAAAGCACGCCTCAAACAGTGCTACTTTGCCTATACTTAACCAAGGGTGAGGCCGCCAAGCCCCAGGACAAGGCCCAGGCGCCACCCCCGCATCCACAACCTTCTAAAAGCGGCTTCATCTCACAATGTGGTCAATCAATAGGATATTCGCTTTAGAGCCATAGAAAAGCAAGAACATAATATTCTGTCCTATTCTCCAAGATGGATGGGCCTTCATTATTTGAGACCACCCATGAATAAGTATCTTTCACCTCTAAGGGGAATGGAGTAGGTCGACATAAACATCATGTTGTGACCAAGCGCAAGTCTGACCCGACCATGGTCAGGCATCTGTATAGGAACAATAGAACTGGGCAGTTTCTGTTCCAAGAAGATCACAGCTGTAAAACTGTGTATAAGCAAGAGTTTATGAACAACATATATAATAGAAAACAACTCGTACGACAAAGTTGGACCTGTTCAACGAGTGCAGCAGTGGCACACATACCCCACCTGGCCTTCCACCATTGAAACGCCCCACAAGGATCTCAAGACGATCAATAAAGTGTAGGAACTTGTGGATGTCGTCCCTGTCAACTTCAGTGCCATCAGTAACAGCCGAGTTCTTATAGAATAACAAACAAGTAGCCTGCTTAACTCTGGAAAAACCTACACGTGCCACTAATTATAAGAAAACATTAGTTAGAAGTAGCATCTTCATGAGAGATTCGTTGCTACTTCTAAAGTTAAATTGTGACTAGTTAGACAGAATAGGTAGATGAAGAAGTAATCGAGGCAACAAGAAAGAACCTGATACAAAACTAACATGGATGAACAATTGGAACGACGTCGGAGTGGAAGATCGCAGTGAAGATGAGACCAGGTTATGCTATTTCCATCAACATTCGTGAGCCAACTTTCAGCCCGTAACACTTGCAGTTTATCCAAGTTCGGCCATAAAAAAAGCAGCGATCTTCTTGGTTCATGAACCCAAATCGGAACTTATATCCATGGCTTATCTTCACTGTGACCATTAAACTGGTGTACTCAGTTATGGCAAGGCGGAGCATCTTGAGTACATGTGTTCTAGCAGAGCAAGGAATGCACTGCAGGAAAAATAATATGAGAACACAATGTATTCCCTATCCAAAGCTAGAAATAATTTCCTCCTTCACGTTAGTGTTGACCATGGTACTAGTACCTTTTATCCAAATATAGCAATCCAAATTTCCAAATTAGTCGACAGCATGTTCAAAAAACCCCACCCTCCCGGATAGAAGAGAGGATTCTATGAACATACTGTGCGCACTTTAAAATCCTGTGTTAGGATGAGAAGGAACAAGTGTGGCGTCTCGCCGAGGGCACAGAAACCTATAGGGTCCTCGCACTTTGGGCACTGCAAATGAAACACACTAGATTCAGTAGGAAGAAAAATGCATCAACAGCAGTGGCTGCCATCCTAGGATTACCCACAACCAAGGGACTTGGATTTATTGGGGATGGATGAAGAATCCGTACCTGGTTCTCCATGAGAAAACCCTATGCAATCGCCGAGAGGGGGTTTTCTCTAAACAAGCACACGAGGGAGAAGGGGATTCAGGCCAAGTGAAATATTGCCGCTTCGTGCGTCCAACTTACTGCTAAAGCTGGAAAGGTGGGGTTTTTTGTGATTTGACGGCTCATTGGGCATTACTGCGGCGCTACGACCGGGGTGTGTCTACCGTGTAGTTGTGCACTCTAATTTGGTGCATATGGCACGTGGACCCCGTTGCCGGATGCCCCACATATCAATGAAAGGAAGTAGAAAGACAGGAGTAACTAGTTACACATAAATATATTTTTGACAGAGAGATACTCCCTCTGTAAAGAAATATAAAAATCTTTTATATCAGAACTTTATACAAAAGAAAAGTCAAGGGGAATATATATAACATATATAATTATAAAAAATAGAGTTTTTTGAACACAGTATAGATGAGTTGGTGATGATGGTGTGCCTGCCATCCTGCAATATAGGCCGTCCAATTTATATCTTACGGATAGGAAGGAAACTATGGCAATTTTGCAAAAAGGTACCCACACACCTCTCCACATTTGCAAATAAGGCCTTCCCTAGTTCATCCTTTTCTCTCACAAGATAAAATACTCATACAAATGCATCTTGACGTTACATGCAACGCACGGGCATTATGGGGGTTCAGCTGAGAATATAATACTCAGACAGGCTCACGGTTCTGGACTTTGGGCCACATGCCGGTGGGCCTGCATGTTTGGGGGCCCATGTGTTCTACGTCAAGCCTTTTCATATTGCAAGCGATCGGTATGGCCCTGGTTTTAGATGCTGTCGCAAGCCGAATACACAAAATTGAATAAAGCACGACAAATGTTAGAATGAAATTGAACGACAGTTCCTAACCAGCAATCAGCGTTGCAATTCTATCAACAATATACCACGTGATAAATAATACTGTCGTACTACTTATACACATAGGACACTTGTTTCACCAAGCCAGATTATTACATCAAAATCTCTCGGAGGATAGATCAGTTCGGCAGTTGCGTCCTGCTACTGAAGAATTTCAAAGTTGATTTGGACCAGCTCTCCTTGCCGAGAAAGTACGATTTTGACATCATCCCCTACCGCAAGATATGATTTAGATTTGAACCTTGACCATCCTTTAGCATCAATCATCATGCGACCATCCTTTGTACTTATGGTATATTGAGCTAGTACATTCACACCAAGGCTGCGCATGGTAAGAGAAACTTGGCCACGGTCGCCCGAATTGTTGAACGACTCCCTCGTTGCTCTAGGAATGCTCTATTTGCAAATAAGAAGACATACACAAACAGTTAGATCAACATAGTGAATCATGTGAAACAACATGGAAAGAAAAAAGAATGAAGCACTTGGGCGGCCAATGCTAACCAAGAAGGTGGTCATGTCGGTTTTTGTAAGGACTTTGGTATATGAAGTGCGAACTGCAGCCCAGTCTGTTGCCGGTGCAACTGCTGGTTCGATTGCCACTGCACGGGCCGGAGCAGATGCAAGTGCAAGTGTTGGTGCAGGTGTCGAAGCCATTGCTGGTGCCCGTGCCGGTGCGACTGGTAGTGCCGCTGCTGCTGCCGGAGATGGTGCTCCTTGTAGAGCTGGTGCCAGTGTCGATGCCCGATCCTCCGGTAGATTAGTCTGATACGCTGACACGGTCGGTGCCCAATCCTCAAGTGGATCAGACTGAGCTGCTTCCGCTGTCAGTGCTAGAGCAAGTGCCGTCAGAGAAGGTGCCGGTGCTCGATCCGTTGCTGAATATAGTACCGATGTGCGAGACCGTGATCAGCTATGATCAGCTTTCTAACTTGAGTAGGCTCCGTGACCGTGATCCAGTTTTTTTCTGCATTTATTTTAAACGCGAGAAGGACTAATTGTGGCGTGTTTGTTAAACCAAACTGCAGTTCATCATAGGGATTCAGCTTGTACTCAGACAATAGACTAATCCAATTGTTTCCAGTAATATAAGTGATGGACAGTGCCTTAGTTACTGACATGACATAAGAAGTGAAACCTGCAAAAATAACCATCGTAGAGCAAACCAAACGGTTTATTCTGTGATGAATGTCACATGGCAAAACCTGCATCGTAAAATTGCAGCAAAAGAAAGAAAACATGAGATTAAATCAATAAGCTTTAGACAGTAAATCAATAATCTTTAGACAGTAAATCAATAAAATTTACTTGATGTGACACGAGTGAATCCTTACCAGGAAATCACTATGTTGAAGTACTAAACAGAAGATTGATCGTCCAACTACGCGTGGCATGCAGGGCCCCCACCTACTCCCACAAGCAGGACAGTCCAAAGTGTCGGCGTCCTGGGAACGGGGTTACCCAGATTTGCCTACCTGCGGCCCAGGGCGTGGCTCCTCTAACGGCCTGGTACGGCCCATCTTCATCAGCAAACGCACAAGACCCTCGCGAGGGGCCAAGACTTGCGAGACGGACGACACAAGACCTTCTCAGGGGAAGCCTCACTAGGCTGGCTCGCAAGGAGCAGAGAGATCAAGGTGAGGGGCACCTCGTGAGGTTCCCGTGACGTGAGCCATGACGACCAAGGCCAGGCGGGCGCCAGCGGGCACAGAGTACTGGTTTCCTCTTTGGTGCTAAAGGGGCAGGTGCAGGCGAGGAGTCCCGAGGCATCAGGCAAAGGTTTCCATATTGGTGCAATGAGACCAAGACCAGCAGGACGGAGGTCATCGTGGAGCCCACGACGGCGTCACCACCAGAGCCTTTGGCAGGCGAAGACCACCTTTTGTTAGGATAGCTTCTACTAGCTGTCCCCCTTCAAATTGGCCGTTGTGGGATCCCTTCCCGCCTAAACATTTGGGAAGAGGACCAGGGCCTCTATAAATACACTACAAAAAAATACACTTCCATGATGATACGTGTTTGTCACAGTAGGTCGCGTTTTTTGTCATGCATGTACATCCATGACGATTTTATGACAGAATCAAGATAGTCATACCTGTGCTGTCGTAGAAGTGTTCCATGACATTACCAAAATTATCATCACGGAAGTGTCCACTTCCATGACGATAAATCATGCGTCACAGAAGTGCTTTCGTCAAGGGTGACCGACACGTGGCATCCACCGTAACGGAATGCCGTTAAGCTATCGGGTCGGGATTTGGATCCGATAACCCGTTAACAGCCCCGACCAATGGGGATTTTCCACGTGTAAAATCATCATTGGCTGGAGGAAACACGTGTCGGCTCATCGTTGGGCCAGATGTCATCCACTCATTGGACGGAAGGCGCCTATGATACGTCGACACGTGGCACGGCCCAACAAAGGCCCATTCCTGTGAAAAGGCCGGACCGTTTGACTTGGTCAAAAGGTGGCGGGCCGGCCCATGGAAAGCCTGTTAACGGCCTGTTCGCATATAGCCCATTTACAACCCGCTAACCCAAGGCCCGTTACGCCCTATCCGAATTAGGCCCAGTAGCGTCATCTGGGCCATCCAATATGATTCCAGCCCGTTTTCACTTCTGGCGCATGTATGGCCCATGACGTCTTTCGGCCCATATGAGGCCCTATGTAACTCTTGGCCTATTGACGGCCGGTGGTGAAACTGGCCCGTAATGAATAGTGTATCACTTTACACCCATTAACGGCCCATGGTGAAACTGGCCCGTAATGAACAGTGTATCACTTTATACCCATTAACGACCCGTTATTCCGTTGGGCCGTTTCCAGCCCATGTTATCTTTCCGCCTTCTCAGAGCCCATTTATTCTTGGGCTCATTTCCAGCATTCGTTTACTTACGGCCCGTTACTGTCATTTTCTGCTTGTGGGCCAAATTCAGCCCGTGGTTACAGTCGGCCCGTTTGTGGTCCGTTAACGTTGGGCCGTTTTCATAGCGTCATCAAATACGGCCTATTAATGATGGCCCGTTATGGTCTGCCCATGAACGGACGATTCCAACTCTAGTCCGTTTACGGCCATAATGCGGTCTGTTTGGCCCATGTTTGGCCAATCGATCATACAACCCGTATAAGGCCCATTGATGATACGGCCCGCAGAAGGCCCATTGTTTCTATGGCCCGTAGAAGGCCCATTGTTTCTATGGCCCGTAGAAGGCCCACTGTTTCTACGGCCAGTAGGAGGCCCAGTGTCACTACAGTAAATATAGCCCATGGTTATTGTGGCCTAGTTTTAAAAAATAGGTTATTGCAGCCACTAGCTAACCGCGGGAAAAGAACTGCAATGACTACAAGCAAACAAATAAACCAGACAACAAGGAAATAAATAAGCAAGCAACTAACGCTAGGCTATCACGGCTATTACACATATTACATTCACTAGGCATCAAAGTACCAGTGCAAATATAGGGAACAAAGCAGCATATCATATACACTGGTTGTCAAAGTTGGCGACCAGCGCAAATAAACGCCGCAGCAAAACAAATCCAGAACTGAAACCACTTCAGAAGATCTCAAGAAACAATATCCTGGGTACCCATAATGCTGGCAAGATGCTTAGCAAGCTTATTAACTTTCTCTTGTTTGGCGCTTAAATCCTCCAGCGCTTGCTGTTGCACCAGAAAATATGCATATGAATTCTGCAGGGACTTCCTCAGTCCTTTAGCTTCCTGTCGCAGCACATCTGATCGATGTCTTTCAACTTGAAGTTGAGACTCAAGAAGACGAACTGATTCAGGCAGCGAGTTCGAAGAGCTTGTGCCAGCAGTAGTGGCCAGTAACTCGAACACTACATCAAGACAGGACTTTTGGGTTCCCTCACTGTCGTCAAGATAGTTTTTATTAGCTTTCTTGGTGACCAACAGGGATGTCTCACTATCTTGAACCTTATCTGCATTACTTCCTTTACCATTGGATAACGCGGTACTGTTCTCCAATATTTTGTCCGCATTCTAAAAGAGAAACAAGCAGACACATCACATGTGTACCATGTTGTATATGAAACTCATTTTGGTAAATGAGTTCAGTAGTAAAGTGGACATGATAACAGCATGAAACAAACATATATCTATGTACCATGGTCACTTTATGGTCTATATCATTCTAGTTTTGTTGCCAAATCAAGATAGAGACACAGTTCAAATAATATTTGTTCAAGACAAAGCAGAATAGACAGAATATAAGTGTGGGTAACTATAGAGCAATAACAACACTTGTAATGTGCATGACATGAGAACATAACTGTTTATTCAATTGAAACTGAAATCAACATAGAGCAGGTTACAACAGCAAACCAGTTAAAGAAACAGGTTTAAAACATACCTGTTGCGCCATTGGAGTTTCAATTCCATCCTTCAAATTTGAAAATAGTTGGTATGAGTAAATACAGTAATGCAAGAGCAAAGGAGTATGAACCATAGCTACAGAACCTGACCTGAGAACAAATTTTCTTCTCCTTTAAGAGTTGAGTTGGGATTCGGAGTGGTGGTCCTCGTGCTTTGGGCACTGCAGTTCCCTTACTAACTGCTCGTGTTTGGGTGCTCTGTGGTGGAGACGGTGCTGTGTCAACTGGAACTGGGTTACTATCTGCCGGGGTTGGGGTTAGAAGGGGTGTAGCTGGTTCTCTGTCCAACTGGGTAGCGGTACAATCTGCGAGAGTCTGGGTTATGTGTGGTGGATCTGGTCCTTGGGCAAGTACAACCGTGGTTCTATCTGCATCAACTGGTAGCACTATGTTTTTTGAAGACCGTGTTGTTACTCCCTTAGATACTGCCATCGCGCTCTCCAATTCAAATGGCTGATAAACAAGAAAAGTAATTGAAAGTATAGACATTGTATGATAGACAGGTGCAATGGATAGTGGGGAATAAAAGAGGGCATGAAATAATTCATATTTATGTTGTCTAACCAAACAGGATAGCATGACACAATTTCACATATATGATGGCTAACTAAACAGGATAGCATGACACAATTTCACATTATGATGGCTAACTAAAAAAGATGGAAAGACATAGTTCAAAATATGAGACTATGTAAACAGGATGACATGACATAACTATATAATGTGTTTATTAAATAGGTTGGCATGCCATAATTCACATACATTCACGAATAGAATGCCATAATTCAAAATATGAGGACTGTAAACACTAAACAGGATGAGATGATATAACTATATGATGTCTTTATTAAATGGGTTGCCATGCCATAATTCAGATAGATGATGTGTATGTACTATGTAAACATGATGGCATGATATAATTCAAATATATGATTTATATAGTAAGCAAGTAAGCATATGGCAATCCATATATGATGTAAAAACTAAGCAATGCAAGACAACATGCATGACATGGGTAATATAACCCTGCCAAGTTTGAGCATAGACCTCAGGCGGGAAATGTAATATGTAACGAAAAAAAGGATGGCCTGATATAATTTACATATAAGATGACTGGCTAAGCAGGATGGCATTGCAAAATTCACATATATGATGCCTGGCTAAACAAGATGGCGTTGCATAATTCACATAAACGATAAATAAACTAAACATATGGCATTTGCACAAAGGATGTCTAAACTAAGCAGATGACATATTTGATGTATAAAGTAAGCAATGCAAGACACCATATGCATGATATAACCAACATCAGCATGCCAAGTTAGAGCGAAGACCTCAGGGGGTAAATAGGAGTTGTCTTCTCCTTCTGAATCCCCCTCAGAACAGATATCTTCCTCTCAATTACAATCCGAAATGCGTGGAGGGGGGCTGCCTTTGCGCCTACCATGGAGCGACGTCTGCATGAAATTTTATTGCCACGCAAGGCTTGTCTCTTTTGCTCTACATGTTCAGTTCCATTGTTTACAATAACTGTCATGCATAGGAATAAAACATAGTGAGATTATGTAAGGAGTGCATGCAGAAATCCAGAGTGATGGTAGCAACCTGTGGATAGACCCAAAACCAATAATAGCAGGCAGATAATGGCTTCAGTTAATAAATACAGATAATGGCTTCTTTACTGTTTGTTTCCCACCCAACATGAAACTCATAGTAGACACCGGAGATTAACCAGATAGTAGATAGATACTATTGATAGCGGCCCCGATATGTACCCCACAACCATTTAAAAACTCAAGTTTGACCATTAGTTTGGAGCTGACTCAGAGTCTAATCGGTGAACAGGACGATAAAGTAGCATGTAATATTAAGCGATGCATAACGTAAGCAGACACGAAAGAGTGCGACCTCTCTTGCGGACCCGTGTAGTCCTCGAGGTCATCTGCTCGGTTGATGATGGTAATGCAGTTTTCATGGCTGCCAGCGGCGGGGAAGAAGATCTGAGGCGGCGAAAGACAGTCTGGAGGCCGGATCCCTGCTGTGCTGGACCCTTCTGTCGTTGGAGCAGCTGAGCTGGGGTGGACGACGGCGCAGCAGGAGCGGGACAAACCACGCAAGGTTTTCTTTGACAACTATCTGTAAGAGAAGTAATTCTGTAAGGGCTCGTTTGAATTGGAGGATTCCAACAATGCAGGGATAGGAAATAGACAGGAATAGGATAGGAATGCACGTGCAAAACAGAGAATTTAAAAACACAGGATTTCTGCCAATCTGGGTGTTTGATTCACAACAATTGGAAGATCACAGGATGCAAAGAAGCATGGTGAGATTAAGTCAAACCACAAGAAAATGTACGGTTATAATGCTATTATGCTACTATCTCTTAGTCTTGTGCTTCATGAATAGGAATTTGAAAAGGAGGACAAGTGAAAATTAAAATTCCTACGTTTTTTCTTTCAAGGAGACACTAAAGGAACAAATCCGTGTGCTCAGTGGACAATATATATAACATGTAGAGTAAAAAAGAGATGCAACAAGTGTACAACCTCTTTGGCGAAGCCATGTCGATCTCAGCGTGATTGGGTTGGCCGGTGAGGATGCTCCGGCTGACTTTGCTGTCGGAGGAGGGGAAGAAGATCTTAGGCGTCTGGAGATGGAGCCCGAGGTACTGCTCCGCTGTGATGGAGGGTTTCGTCGTTGGAGCAGCTCCGGTGAGTTGTACGACGCCGAGGCTGAAGCAGGACAAGAGAGACAACGAACAACGTTAACCTGAGTGGAATTCTAATAGCATCTCCAATACATGACGTAAAATACATAACCACAAAGTGCTAGATGTAAAATACATCAGCCGCTCATCTCTGAACTTAACTGTCGAAACTGAACTTAACTGTCGAAACTGAACCTAACTGTCGAAACTGAATTTTGCTGTCGAAACTGAATTTTGCTGTCGAAACTGAACGCACTAGCAAGGTGAGGCTACACGTCGGTCGACTGACTTTTTCATCTCTGGTCAGTCGATTTTGCAGCCGTTGGATACGAAATCAAGGGCCTGCGGTTCATCTTCAACCTCCACCCCCCTGAGCCGCCAGCCACCACCGGCCAAACAGCAGCCCCCGCCGCCCGCGGCCGGCGGTGCGCCGCCCCGCCCGCCCCGAAAACACTCCCCACCGCCGGTCCGCCGCCGCCCCGGCCATCCCTCTAGGCCCCCCCCGTGCCGAGCTTTTTCTCCGGCGATCCCCACGCCACCGCCCCGCCAACGCCCCGCCACCGCCGGCGACCACCGCCCCCATCCTGAACCCTAAGATAGATAGTGGGGTACCTCTCCGGCGAGCCCCCCTCCCCGCTGCGGCTGGTTCTTCCTTCACCCCGGCGAGCCCACCCCTTGGAAATCGACTGACCCAAAAGTCGATTCAGTCGACTGAAGTGTAGCCAAATCGGAGCAGCATCGCAAGCAAGAGCAAGAGCGAGAGCAGCAGCGCGAGCAAGAGCAATAGCAAGAGCAGACCAGGCAGGGGACCGAGAGCAAGAGCAGAGCAGCAGCGCGAGCGAGAGCTAAAGCAGCAGCAGCTCCTACTGATGTGGACGTCGCCGCCGAGGGAGCGACGCCGTGGAGGAAGTGGCCGGCGACGCCGCCGTGGATGGAGCCGCGCCGTGTCGGCTCGGGACCGAGCGCCGGCAGCACCGTGAGATCGAATCAAGAAGAAAATGCGGCGATTAGTGTACAACCTCTTTGGTGGCGCCGATTAGGCCGCAGCTTCATCCGAGGAAACGGTGATGATGATGCTCTTCCGGTGGTGCAGGTGAAGACGGCGGTGTGGGAATGGAGGTGGCGCGAAAGACGAGGGGAACATCGGGGCAGCTCCTTGGAGGTGGAGGACGGGGTGGCTGAACCGGCGGGACGATGAGATCGACGACGGATCCTCATCCGGTACGGTGGATGAGGGACGTCGAGGTGTTGCTGTGGACGACGTCGTCGGGGAAGAGGCTCCGGCTGGGTGGCGGACGGAGCAGGGTGTGGGGTTTCGTCGCGGGTTTTCGCGGCCTCGGTGTACGAATGGGTGGGCGGATGGGATGGCAGTGGGGAACCATGGCTTAGAGACGCGCTTGTCCGAAATGTGGGGTAAGTTACGAAAGTACCCCCCACCGATTTGAGGCGGTTCTTTCGGTTCAGGGGTACCACGGGCATTTCGCGTGTCGGGATTTCACAGGAGGTGGGAGTTTTCGCGCGCGTTGTAATTTCGGAATAGCAAGGCGCGGGTTGAGATGGAGGGAGTTGTCGGAGCACAACGAGACAAAGATATATCTTAAATATTTCGGGCTAACAAGGCGCGGGTTGAAATTTCCGGACAAGCCTAACGTGTACTGTACCAAATCAATGCGCACTACAAATGTCATTCAAAACTTTGAATTCATGTTATGTTCAATTAAAATATTTCGCTACGTGTATAATGCATGCAACCTACTACTCAAATGAACGTTTTAGTGCATTCCAAACGTATATACTACCGCTTCAATATGAACTAAATTTGAATAAGATCTACAGTAATGATTGTTGTGAAGTCAAAGCATTTGAATTCGTTTCTCTGTTTTAATAAGATCTACAATCATCATTATTGTCAAGTTAAACCATCGTTTGTGTATTATCTTCACAGCACACCACATGATCAGTATCGAGTTACATATGAACTATGTGTACTATATGAACTCGAACTAGATTTTTTGAATCCACTTTATTTTGATTTCAAATCACATTACATTTCTAGCTCTAGCTAGATCTTCATAATCTAAACCATGTCTCATATGTATAATGTGTTTATCACATTATGTATGGTGCCCCGCCCCCTACGCCTACAAGTATTTAGATGTGAGTTGCAAACACCACACATTACCACAAATTCAAATAAAATGTGAGAATGTTCGATATATAGTATTGTTTAGATTGCTCGATATTTAGTTGTAAGCTGCAAACGCCGCACATTATCACAAATTCAAATAAAATGTGAGATTGTTTGATGTATAGTATGGTTTAGATTGTTCGGCATTTAGCTGTGAGTTGCAAACGCCATGCATTATCACATTATGGTATAACATGTGCACAGCACGTGTATCACCGCTATATTCATGCATGCAATGTTTAAAACACTATGATCTCCTATTCAAATATATGAATCCGCTTTCATATCAAATTATGATCTTTGTTAGTCTCTTACACCCACACAATCCTCTAACCTTTGTAGCTACCACTAACTTTCTCTCGTGCATGCACACGCCCTCCTCGCCCTCCCCCTCCCTCGGCATTCTATCCACCGGGCACATTCATTTTTTTCTTTAGGTCGTTCTCCCAGAGTCTCCACAACTCCTTTCCGACACACACCGATCGATAAACCTCTCCAGCGATGCCTGCCTACAGCATACACACACAGCTTCAATCTCCTCCTTTATGTGTCCTTGCCTCGTGTCTCTCATATGGTCAGACACACGTGTAAACTCTCACCCCTCTTTTCATCGATCTCACAACCGCACACTCCTCCCCCTATCTAGCTAGTAGTTGGGCCTCTCGCACCACCTCCTAGCTCCATTCTCTCTGTCTATCCGTCTCGCTGGGCCTTATTTGCCTCTAACAAATGGACGTACACCGACCGATCTCTCGCTATACATATAGCCAGCTAGGTCCTTATAACTCGTTTTTACCCACACATCGATCGATCTACCTCATTAGTTGTGTCTCTCCCTTCCTCCGACAAACAACAATTGATCTACCGATCTAGTTAGGTTTGCTTACCAAACACATGGTTCCCCTTCATCATCCATGGATGCGTCCCGACAGATCTATCACGCACAGGCACACACAGAAACACATCCCCACTCTTATTGATAACATTGCAGTTCCACCCTCAGTTTGTCTAGTAGGCCTCTCCCAACATCTCCGAGAAGCAACTCCATCACCCATCCAGCACTCTACCCCTCTCCCTCCCTCTCCCTCCCTCTCTCTCCTCTCTCTCTCTCCGTCCCATCATATTTCCCGTCCTTCAGTTATGTATGGATGTCGACCGATCTCCCTCAAGACATAGCTGGGTCTCTCCTTCTCAACACATATACGAGTCGTTCTACCTCTATAGTTAGGCCTCTGCCTACCCCTCCCCCACCCCCTCCCCCCACACACACCGATACATCAAGCGCTCTAGTCATGTCTCCCTGCCACACACAAACTTGACATGTGCCCTCTAACGTTCCGGTAGGCCAGTCGCCCTATATCTTTGACTTGCACACACACACACACAATTTCGATGGCTCTCTTCATCGATCTCGCACCCACCCACTTGATCCTCTCTTCGACTCTATCGATAGCTATGACCCCTCCCTCTCTTCTCGTGGATTGCCCGACCCTCTATGTATGATATGGATAGGCCTCCATTTCACACACATTGCATGCAAAATTTTGTTTGAGATGTCATCGACACATATTCCCACAAATAATTCACGAAATCAACCCCCACCCCACCCCCACCCCCACCACAAAACAAAAAACACTCACGAACGCGGTTTGTATCTCTCACACACACCCACGTAGGTGGGGGACGTGCACGAAGAGAAGAGGTGCATGCACGGCGCACGTACTCCCGTCTCTTTCCCAACCACACCCGCGCGGGTACACGGTGGAGCTCATTTCTGTACGAAAAAGGCAGCCCACGTGGTAATTTGGCACGTGTACTGGTTGTCCACTTGGTGGAGGGAGGATCGTCTACCACGGGTGAACAAACAAATTGCGACTTGACGCGTTATGTTAAATTAAAAAAAGAGGCAAACCATGTGGGGCCTACCTTAGAGGCAAGGCTCTATACACTGGAGTACTTTTGATGTGTCCCGTCAACTCGCAGAACGAGGAGAAGCTTGCTTAGTACGCCGTCTCCCCCGCCCACGGGCGCGGTGGCTCGCAGGATGAGGTGAAGCTTGCTCCTCCCTCGCCCATGCGCGCGGTGGCTCGCAGGACGAGGAGAAAAATTTACTACTCCCTCCGTTTACTCCTCGTCCCTACTACCTTGGTTATAGAGATTATATCATATTGTTTGGAATATATATGTCCTTTAGTAGATTTCAATATGAACTACTAGTACATACTCCAAACACTGATGTATATAGACGTATTTTAGAGTGTACATTCACTCATTTTGCTCCGTATGTAGTAGCACTCTCCCTCGCCCCTCGACCCTCGCCCACGTGGTGGACGTGCAGCAATTCATTCGGTCTCATATAGCCAGAACGATATATACTGCACTACCATTATTGCTCGACTTCCCGAAGAGGCGAAGAGCCAATCGCAAGGTTAATATTTTGGAGATGCCAAGCGCAAGGTTATAGGAGAACGAGTAGTAGGTGCCGCGTCATTTATAAATAATTTTTTTTCTTCAGTGGCACGTACGCAATATGATAGGTTCATATGGAGAGAAAAGGAAACCGCTCCACTATATACATAGTCAGGACGGGCCAGCCTACACGGTTGCTTGCTGGGGTTGCTCTCTTCACACTCTCTCGCACAAAACGACTGTGGCCACATCTCTAACATCCCGGCGGATCACGTCCGCTTGGGGAAGGGGTGGATGCTTAGTGTAGATGCGGTGGCCGTCGCCGACGGCGAAAACCCACTGTCGGCACGTCCCGATCAGGGGTCCCCGCCGTTCTCTCTCACAAAGCCGGTGAGGTTGCCTTCGTCCCTTGCTCACTGCCGCGACGTGGGCAGTTGCCGCCTCCCGCCGCCCTCCTCAAGGTTGAGCTACGTCCCTCAGGTACAACTCCCTTTACAGCCGGCTTGCACCACTGCTCCAGCTGCCCACATCACTCCCTGTGGATATTTCTCTACTTCTTTGCCCCGCACATACCTGATACCTCTACTGGCTTCTACGTACTGTATTTGTGATGAGTTTATGTCTCATCAACTAGTCCTAGTAATCTTATTCTAATCACGCTTCTTCAATTTCTTTGCCACAGGGATGCTCATCTCGATTTTGGTGAAACTGCACAAAATGATCCGATGGTCAAAAGGTTGCAAACTTCATTTATTAGGAAGCTCGAACGTTGCCAGCAAATTGAAGCCTGGTCAGGGTTCACGGTTCAAGGGCTAGGGACTGCATGGATCGTTTTTTTCTTTAGCTGCCTCTGTTCCAAAATAAGTGTCAACTTTAGTAGTAGTACAACTTTGTACTAAAGTTTGCACAAAGTTGAGACACTTATTTTGGAACGGAGGGAGTACATATTTGCTATGATCTGTCAATCATTGAGATGCAATAGCATGCATGTTAGTCTCCTTTGTATTTGATGAAATGTTGCAACGGGCAACCTTGGACGCAAGATACATGTAACAGGAGCTGGAAGCTTCATAGCATTGTACAAATTTATCTCGCTGATAAATTACAGTACGTACTAGTACTATACTAGTACTTCCTCCGTTCCTAAATATAAGTCTTTGTAGAGATTTCACCATTAACCACATGCGGATGTATATAGATGCATTTTAAGTGTAGATTCATTCATTTTGTTCCGTATGTAGTTCACCTAGTGGAATCTCTACAAAGACTTATCTACTAGTAATAGCTAGCCCCCAGTACTAGGAATTCTCTATCCTCTCCTTGAGCCACATCATCAAAATTGACGTAGCCGTTAGATGAAGTAAATCAGTCATAATAGCCGTCTGATCTAGACGTTGAGAGGCTCCGCACTAAGCCACATGCAAGCATGCAGAAATACCGTGGCACATGCATGTGAGTGGGTTTTAAATCACATCAACATGTCTGCATGCAAGCATGCACCGGTAGCATGCATGTAAGTGAGCTTTTAAGTCCCATTAACATGTCAAAAAGAAAAATATAATCCCATTATGCAGTAGGAGTTGGCTGATTGTTTTTCCTTACATGGGATGATCTAAATGATGATGGGAGTTTATTTAGTTTGGCTACCACATTTGTCATGCGGTTATAGATTTTTTTTAGTTCTGTGAAATCGATAATTTTGCACAGAGAGATATACCGCTGTTCCGCGGCAACGCACGGGGACTCATATAGTAATATTTAGGAACGAACGGAGTACTATGTAAAGAGTTAGGTATCGCACGGTGATAGTGTGTGTTGGGCCATGTAATCACTGAGCCTGCGTGTTTTCACTGCTCTTGCACTCCTCCGCTGTAAGAATGGAGAAAATTGTAATCTACTACCTCCTTTCACCGAAAGTGTGGGACATCCAGCAGTCCTACCACTTCAGTAATAAAGACCAATGCCGAAGTGTGAGCCGTCAAATCACATAGACCCAGCAGTAAGTTGGACGGATGAAGCAACCATCACTCTTGCGCCAGTAAGAGGCCGCGTCCGCTCTGCCCGGGCATGAATGCGGCACCGATTCTTTGGAGCGGTGCTGACCGTTTCGGGTGGGAAGCGGGCGCGGGCGATGGAGGGGCTTTGGGTGGGCCAGGCTGGTCAGGAGCGGGCGTGGCAGCTGTCCGCATGTCCCTACCGGACACGCCCGGAAACGAGAGGATGCACCGACTCTCGCGGCTAAAATCGTACACTACACACCATATCTCTATAGGAGTAGGTCGATCTGTCGCACTCTCTAACACACAAATGTTGTTAAACACACACACGCACATGCACGCACCTTGGTCCCGTTGCACCTTCTAACGTGACTTATTACACCTAGACGGAGGGAGTAGTAAGTATACGAGATACGGTGGCACACTGACTTAAGTCGAATACAAGTGCCCAAAATTTGTGTGCATGTTATAATAAGGATTCACTTAAAATAGTACGTGAGCGAACAGAGGGATCAATTGGACAGTGTTCCCGAGCAGTAGCGAGATGTGTGAGGTAGTAAGATACACCGCTGGCGCTTTTAATTTTTCTTATTAATTTGTTTGTTTCACCCTCTGACTGGTGGGACCCAACGTACTACGTGGAGAGAGGTAAGGTGACTAAGGCTGCATTATTTCTGCACCACTGTGGATAGTCTTACCACCAAAGCCACATGACACGATTATGATTGAAATCCTAATGACTCCCACACACACACACAAAAACATGGCATGCCTGTCACACAAATGCAGGAATGAATAAAAGGTTATTTTCCTCTCGTTGAACATAACGGGAGGGTTGTGTAGCTGGTTAGCCTGTTCGCTCATCAAACTTGAGGTCTCGGGTTCGATAACTACACTTGAGCATAATTTTTGCCAGGAGGATTCTTTGACTGGTCAAAATGTTTTCTAGGGTTTGCATGCTTCACACTCTCTCTCTAGTATATATATATATACACGCTGGAGCCTCAGCACTTGTAGATGCTCTCTTCACACTCTCTCGCCCTCTCCCGCTGGAGCCTCAGCGCTTGTAGTTGCTCTCTTCACACTCTCTCGCCCTCTCGAGATCTAAACAAGACTTCGTTAGTCTCTCTCTCCCCTCACTGCTGCTCAAAGAACCGGCAGGATCCGTCTGCCGGGAAGGGAAGGAGGCTTAACGCTGTCGCCGTCAGCGAGGGAGGGAATCCACTACCAGCTCTGTTGTTCACTTTCCACCCAGCAGCGGCACGTGAGGGCCTCCGACCCCTTCTTCTGCGCCACCGTCCCGTCGCCCACTGAACCACGCCCCAAGAACCTTAAGGTATAATTTACTTACTCCACATGCATTGCTCTAGCTGCATGTATACCATGAATCTAGGACGTGGTTCAAAGAGGAAAGGAGTGGGGGAAAGTAGTGGGAAAGTTGTATATAGCATGAATCTAGGACGTGGTTCAAAGAGGAAATGAAGGGGGAAAGTTGTATAGCATGAATCTAGGACGTGGTTCAAAGAGGAAAGGAATGCGGGAAAGTAGTGGGGAAAGTTGTATCGCATAAATCTAGGACGTGGTTCAAAGAGGAAAGGAAGGGGCGAAAGTACTAGTTCAAAAAGGAAAGGAAGGGACAAGGCTGTAGAGTTTGAGCAGGACTAGATTTGCTGCGCTCACATAGGGAAAGGTGTCTAAAGATAACAAAACTGGGACCAACACAAATATGCTCCTTGGTTATTTGTTCTTTGTTGCAACAGACTGTGCATGACCACAGTACATCGGTAGATGCACATGGTGCTGGTGCGTCCACTGTCCCGTGCAACTCATTAGCTATTGTTAATCTAAGGCCCTGTTTGGTTAAAAACTCCCTAGTCCCTACCTTCTTGGTTCCAGGGACTAAACATGGACTAGAGGTTATTAAATGACATGCTAAAAGACCATGTTACCCCTAGTAATGAACTAATAGAGACAAGGTGCGATGCGTGGCAGGGGCAACTGTTGGAAAAAGTCCCAAAAAGACTCCCTCGGGATCTTCTTTCTTTTGTCCCAAATGCCCACTTTTAGTCCCTAAAAGTCCCTCCTATTTGGTTTAGATGGGACTGACACGGAGTTTTTTTAGTCCCTACAGCAAAATGTCCCTGTAAACAAACACCCTCTAATAATGCCGCTGGAAAATTGATGCAATGCCACAGTTAAAAGCAAATTACATGTTTAACGAATTTTATTGTTAATATAATCTCTATGTTAATATTAATCAATGCCACCGTTTGAGAAATGCTACTGTCTTGCTTTCTTTCCCATTTAGATAAGGTAGATGCTTCTTTTTGTTGGCTTCTGTGTCATCCACCGTTATTGACCACTAATTGTTTCCTTTGCACCTCTGTGTAAACAGGGTTATCTACTTCACCTCGTTGCCATTGTGACCTTTTGTTGCACTGCAGAAAACACTTTTGTTTTAAGAGTGTTTTGTGCAGTTCAACCAAAATGTCACACCGACAACGTTGCTTGATTGCTTGATCTTAGTGGAACTGCACAAGAGGAGATCTTACTTCCTATCCGTTAAGGCGAATTTGGTTCAGATCTTCTTCTTGTGAGTTGTTTGAATTCCGCATCATGAGAGGTCAGTACTAGCCTTCTTTCACATGATTCTGAAGTGTGCTTTCACATGTTGTGCTACTTGTATGATAATGTTGTTTGATTTTAGTGAACTGCACAAATGGAGACAAGACTTCCAATCTGTATGTGCACCGTAATATCCCATTGAGGTAAGATAAGGATATTTCACAACTGCTGGCCTGTATTTTGCCACTTTCATCAGAAAATTAAGTTTAGTACTATACTTGTGCTCCCTAATTGACATGCCAAATCTTACATTGAAGGCGAAGCTTGTCTGTTATTGAACCAAGTGATGAAGGGGAAGAACAAGCGGAAGAAAAACAAAAATCAACTCCCGGTGCTGTAATGAAGCACTGGAACTGTGATGACACACGTAATGATATAGTTTTGCATCTTAATTTATTGCTATGGCTGGAACGAGCAATTGTTTTGCCACTGATTTGATGCCACTCTTAATGTAATATGTATTTATCTCTACTTGTGCAAACAGGGATCTTCTTTGAAGATACCATATATTTTAGTGGAACTGCACAAGAAGATGTTGGAAACATTAAACTAATCGAGGAGTATATAGTAAGCATGGCCACCACCGTAGATAGCAACAGATGGTTCCGGAGAAGTGATTCATCTGTATGCTCTACACAATAAGCCTCCTGACAAAGGTTGGTACTCGCCCACTGATTTCATCCATATGATTGAGCTTTGTCATCTCTATTGGTGTTGTGCTACTGTTTAGATACTGTCATGAAAAAGTGGTATTGTCCTTGAGAAGTGCTTCATCTGTGCTGTTTTAAATATTTCCTTTCCTTTTTTTCGAGCAAACAGGGATGCTAGCATTTAGTAGTCCTCTTGTCTTTGCACAACAGGATCATCTTCCTCTGAAGAAGAATATGGAGTACGTGAAGTGACTAGTTCCGATTATGCCAGGATGAAGAAGCCCTGTCTATCTTCTCATCAGAAGGAGCAGTTGAAGGATGGTTACATTACTCCCCACAAGACCAAACTAACTTCAGCTCAGAAGGACTGACAAATCTCCATTTTTTTGCTGTGATGCGCGAGTACAATCTTGTTCTAGGATTCTTTCTGGTGAGTTCCATTTTTCTAAAAGTGTGCTCTACATGGACCATGTATGTGCCTGTTGAAACTGTCAATTCATAGTACAGTTTGCTTTATACTAATCACTTTTTGTATTTGTGCAAACAGGGGTGCTCAGCTTGATTTCAATGGGAACTGCACAAAATGTTCATGAATACATCGAATCATTCATTTCAACCACAAGAAAGGAGGTGCCGATAAGTTCAAGGCGTTGCAACATATAAGGGCAAAATCATACAAGCTACGCGCGAATCTGGTTGATTTTGGTGGAACTGCACAAAAAGAACAGCTGGTTTATTTAGCACGAGGTGCCATGTCAATGTCCGAACTGATGGCAAACCCTGCCCATTCCACAATCGTAGGCATTTGATATTTTGGAATGGGACAACCTTGTCAAATTTTGCTCATTGATTTTAGCAAGACATGCGTTTGATATTTTCGAATGGGACGACCTTTGTTCTCAGCAGCGTCGATCAATTTTTTCTTTATTCTTTAGTTGTGAAGTAAATATTGCCTCTGACATGTGAGTCGCGGAGATGCATAATCATCGATTGTTTTGAATGTTCTCTATGAATTGCCAGGCCTGTGTGTTTGATTGCAATGTACAGAAACGCTAAAAAGCTGCTCAAACTCTTTGTACTCCTTCTGTTCCTTTTTACTTTGCACATTGTGAAAGTGCATACTTTTTTGTATAAGATTGGTCAAAGTAGAGATACTTTGACTGCAGACAAAACTTGTATGTAGACTAGAAAGGACCGGAGGGAGTACATGTGAAACTGCTGCAAACGAGGTGATCACCCTGGGAATAATGCTAGTACGTATTGTTTTGCATGTTCATCCAATGCCGGTGATACAGGAATTCGAACTAATCGAAATAAATTCATTCATACACGGTCGTATTTCATATAAACATGCCAGATTTCATTACATTTCATACATTCTTCAACTAAAAAGGGGTGCGCTGGAGGTATACTTAATTAACCGAAGCTACGCACCTGTGTCCAGCTGAGCCGAACAGAAGCTTCAGTGACTTAACTGCAGGTGCAGTTGCATAACTGACATGTGGCATGTTGGGCCCACGTGTCAGTCAGCCAACTGCACCAGCAGTTAAGTAGAAGCAGCGTGCTTCTCCAGCGCAGCTCTCAGACTCCACGTCGCCGCCAAGAAGCTAACCGGCCGTCAATGGTCAACCCGCATAGCTTGGATTCAACCAGAGGGTAGCAGCGGTGGCCTTACTTGGACCCGAACGGCGGCGACCTACCGTGTTCTACTCTTCCACGTTTTCTGTGTGGCGCGACCTGGTTGGCAGCGGGGCGGGGCCTCGGCTGAGCCGGCGATGTCCTCTGTCTCGTTGCCGGCGGGCGGCGCCTCGGCTGAGCGGTGGAAATCCTCCCCCACGTTGCCGGCAGGGTGGGGCCTCGGCTGAGCCGATGATGTCCTCTGCCTCGTTGTTGGCGGGGCGGGGCCTCGGCGGAGCCGGCGATGTCCTCTGCCTCGTTGTTGGCGCCGCGGGGCCTCGACGGAGCAGGGCCTCGTCGACACCAACGGAGTGGGGACTCGTCGGAGCCGGCATTGTCCTCTGCCTCGTCCTCGGTCTTGCCAAACAGCGCCTCGCCCGCTTCATCGCCCTCTTTGCTAGCCTCTTTGTAGGCGGCCGCAGCCTCCGCCACCCGCATGTGGTACCGCCAGCGCTCGAGGCGGCCCTTGCGGGCAGAGCGGTACGAGTCGAGCAGCGCCTCCTGCTCCGCCCGCTCCGCGGCGATCTGCTCCTCCGCCTGCAGGTGCTCCTCACGCATCTGCCTCACCCTGTCCATATATTGGGCACGGGCCTCGCCGATGGTCATGGTGCAATGCACCGGCGAGGATGGCGCAGAGGAGGGGGTTGGCGCCGGATCGTCGACTACCATGTTCTCCATTGGGACGTCGTCGTCCTCCGGCTGCCTGCTGGCCAGCCGGTCAGCAACAATGGCTGCCATCTCCTTGTGGTCCATCATCCGCCCGTCCCGAAGAGCGCTGGAGCGCGAGGAAGCCATGGTGGGCAGTAGTGGTGTGGACAGGAGAAAGGGAACGGATGCGGATGACTGCGGCTATGGCCGGCGCAGCAGTTTATATAGCAATGGTGGGCGGGCGGAGGGACGGACGTGTGGCGTCGGAGTAGCCGCCTCGGCAACCGCGTATCATTAATGTGGGCGGCAGATGGACGGATGGACGGCACTTGTGTCGTTTGAAGGCGCAGCAATCGCCTGCACCGGGAAGCGGGGCGTGCGGCACTGACTGTTTCGGGCGGAAAGCGCGCGCGGGCGAGGAGATGACTTTACTTGGAGAGGATGACAATGGGGACCCACCAGGTCCATAGCCTCACGTACGCAAGTGCCTCCTTATTATATATATATAACTATAATTTATTTTGCTTCCTCCTGGTTTCCTGACATCACGGTCCCACACCATTGTCAACCTATGTAGTAGTCAATAAATGAGAGAATTGCACAAGAAGCAGCCGACAGCTATGTGACGCCCCCGATTTGACCGTACACTAATCATACACGCAAATGTGTACGATCAAGGTCAGGGACTCACGGGAAGATATCACAACACAACTCTAAAACATAAATAAGTCATACAAGCATCATAATACAAGCCAGGGGCCTCGAGGGCTCGAATACAAGTGCTCGATCATAGACGAGTCAGCGGAAGCAACAATATCTGAGTACAGACATAAGTTAAACAAGTTTGCCTTAAGAAGGCTAGCACAAACTGGGGTACAGATCGAACGAGGCGCAGGCCTCCTGCCTGGGATCCTCCTAACTACTCCTGGTCGTCGTCAGCGGCCTGCACGTAGTAGTAGGCACCTCCAGTGTCGTAGGAGTCATCGTCGACGGTGGCGTCTGGCTCCTGGACTCCAGCATCTGGTTGCGACAACCAGATAGAAAGGAAAAGGGGAAAAGAGGGAGAGAAGCAACCGTGAGTACTCATCCAAAGTACTCGCAAGCAAGGAGCTACACTACATATGCATGGATATATGTGTAAAGGGGCATATCAGTGGACTGAACTGCAGAATGCCAGAATAAAAGGGGGATAGCTAGTCCTGTCGAAGACTACGCTTCTGGTCATCTCCATCTTGCAGCATGTAGAAGAGAGTAGATTGAAGTCCTCCAAGTAGCATCGCATAGCATAATCCTACCCGGCGATCCCCTCCTCGTCACCCTGTTAGAGAGCGAGCACCGGGTTGTATCTGGCACTTGGAAGGGTGTATTTTATTCAGTATACGGTTCTAGTTGTCATAAGGTCAAGGTACAAGTCCGGGTCGTCCTTTTACCGAGGGACAGGGCTATTCAAATAGATAAACTTCCCAGCAGGGGTGCACCACATAACCCAACATGCTCGATCCCATTTGGCCGGACACACTTTTCTGGGTCATGCCCGGCCTCGTAAGATCAACGCGTCGCAGCCCCACCTAAGCACAACAGAGAGGTCAACACGCCGGTCTAACCCTATGCGCGCAGGGGTCTGGGCCCATCGCCCTATGCACACCTGCACGTTGCGAACGCGGCCGCGAGCAGACCTAGCAACCCACACGATCACGGCGGTTACGTCAAAGCGGTCCAACACGGCGCGCGCCACTCAGTCACTGACGTCACGAAGGCTTCGGGTGATACCACGACGCCGGGATACCCATAACTACTCCCGCGTAGATGGCTAGTGCGTATAGACCAAATGGCCAGACTCAGATCAAATACCAAGATCTCGTTAAGCGTGTTAAGTATCCGCGAACGCCGACCAGGGCCAGGCCCACCTCTCACCTAGGCGGTCTCAACCTACCCTGTCGCTCCGCCACAAAGATCCACTTGCGGGTACTCCTACGAGCCGACCCGACTTTAGTCACCACATGTGTCATGTATATAGTATATAAGTATATACCCGTGATCACCGCCCAGGTGATCACGGCCCGATAGTATAGCACAGCAGACGGACAAGAATGTAGGGCCACTGATGGAAAACTAGCATCCTATACTAAGCATGTAGGATTGCAGGTAAAGGTAACAACAGTAGTAGCAAGGATAGGCTATGCATCAGGATAGGATATCGGAAAGCAGTAACATGCTACACTACTCTAATGCAAGCAGTATAGAGAAGAATAGGCGATATCTGGTGATCAAGGGGGGGGGGGCTTGCCTGGTTGCTCTGGCAAGTAGGAGGGGTCGTCAACTCCGTAGTCGAACTGGGTAGCAGCAGTGTCGGTCTTGTAGTCTACCGGAGAGAAGAGGGGAGAAGAAACAGTAAATAAAATGCAAACATAAGCATGACGATGCATGACATGACAATGAGCAGTGTTAGGGGTGTCCTAACGCGACAGTAGGTGGTACCGGCGAAGGGGGGAAACATCCGGGAAAGTATTCCCGCTGTTTCGCGTTTTCGGACAGACAGACCGGAGGAGGAAAGTTGCGAGTTCGATAGGTGAGGGATGTGTGGTGGACGAACGGGCTGCGTATCCGGATTTGTCTCGTCGTTCTGAGCAACTTTCATGTTGAAAATATTTTAATCCGAGTTACGGATTAAAAGATATGATTTTCTAAAGATTTTATTAATTTCTGGAATTTAATTAATTATTTAATTTAATTCGAAAATGGATTTATGACATCAGCATGATGTCATGCTGACGTCAGCAGTCAATAGGGGTTGACTGGGTCAAACTGCCGCGTGGGTCCAGTGGGACCCACGTGTCATACTCTGTTAGGTTAATTAGGGTTTAATTAAACTAATTCTATTTAATTAAACTAACAGGTTAATTGGATT
>NC_057805.1:92008716-92010763 GCF_018294505.1 Triticum aestivum
GGATATGGGAGTGTGGGGGTGGGCCGGCCGGCTGGGCCTGGGGGTTGGCCCAGTTGGGCCACGGCCCAGGGGTTTCCTCCTTCTCTTTTTTTTTCTTTTTTCTTTCTGTTTGTTTTCTCTTTTGTATTTTCTTTCATTATTTCTTTTCTGTTTTAATTCATTTAAATGTATTTAGGCATTTTATAAAAATGTGTTTACTTCACCATAATTACCGATGCAATAATTGACATAGCCCGAACATTTTTATTCTAATATTTGAAAACCTTTGTCGTTTGACTTATTTAGGATTTAAATTTGAAACGGTTTTGAATTAACCCGAGATTAATTACAGTGACAGAGGTGACGTGCCATCATTAACGTGAGATTACTGTAGCATGATTATCCGGGCGTTACAAGCTAGGACCAAGCAGCTCGAGCAGTACTTGTGTTTTTGAGGTGTGAGCACTGCAGAGTTTTTTGATGTTTAGCCCAGATATTAATTTTTCTCCTCTAAACAACAACGAAAACATCGCTGCAGGTATTAACTGGGCGGGCTGTGGCCCGTCTGGCCCAGGCCAGATATCCAGCCCAGATATTAATTTTTTTCAAGCTGAAAATGGCTAGCCCAGCTATACTTTTTTTTTAGGAATACCGAGGTAAGGTCAAGTTGTTATTCTCCGCCCCGCTGGGCTGCAAATCTTTCCTAGGAGGGATGCATTAGGCTTAACAAGAAAATGGGCTTTAAGAAATAATAAATGGGATGTAATTATAAAAACTGGGCAGTAACTATAAAAAATGCACCAAACACGTGATTACTTTATAAAATATTATTTTTGGATATTGAAAATTTTAATTTCATTAATTGTTGCGAGCGCAATGTTTCGTTGGATTTTTACGTAATATAAATTTATATTGAAATTGTATTTAATCTGACTAGAAATTTCGGGACAAAAATATTTCGGATCCCATCAAAATGTGGGAAATTTTATTTAATTCTGTTTTGAACAGTTGGTTGAAATGGGCTATACTTTTAACAAACTGTAGATGGGCTGTAGTAAATTCCATTAGAATTCAAAAATGGGCTACACATTCTTACAAATCTCAAATGGGCTATAAGTTCTCTGCCACACACTTCTGGTCTTACTAAGTTGACGCGTCCCCTAAAAAAACAGAGTTGACGCGTATGCAAGGCTTTGTCACCTTATAGTCAACACACGGTTCTAGCAGCAGTGGCCGTTGGATGTCCATCCAACGGATGCCGTGCTTCTTCTTCCATCTCGGATATTCTAGCTTCACCCGCCCAAAAAATGATTCCTCCCCCTGACATCTGGGCGCACCGTTTCGGAAGCTGACCTGTGGGCCTACTAAGATGACGTACCAAGGGCTTTGTCAACTTAGTCAATATAAATGATTCTAGCTGCACTGACCGTACGAAGTCCATCCAACGGCCGTCGTGCTTCTTCAACCTCTGGTCTTCTTACTCCAGCCGCCCAAAGCAGCGCCGGTCGTGCCGCCTGCTCCTGCCTCCCGTGGCCGGCTGTGCTGCCGCGGAGGCCTCACCGCCCCCTACTACTCCCACCGCTGGCCAGGCCATCCCTCCACTCACCCACACCCCCTGTTATTCTGCGGCGACGGAATCGCCGCCGAACCAGTGAACCCTCATACTCCTCTCCGCGTGTGCATCCACTGCCGCGTCTTCCCCGGCTCCGCGTCGTCCCCTTCCTAGGCCTCGCCTTCGTCCACCGCCCTGGTGCTCTCGGCGCGGCGTGGTCAACATGGTCAAGGAACGACTTCCATCGGACGTGGACTGTACGTGGAGAGGCTAACAGCTGGGTCCACGGCAGCCGCAAGGAAGTGCCTCCTTTTACGTGCAAAATAATTATTCCTCCACCTGACAGCGGGGACCCACCGGACGGGCCACCGTATTTCGCAAAAAAATGATTCGCCCCCTGACTGCTGGGACCCATGAGCTACATCTTCGCACGCAAGGAAGTGCATCCGAAAAAAAAAACGATTCGCCCCCCTGACCGCTGGGACCCACCAGCTACATCTTCGCACGCAAGGAAGT